>NC_081556.1:147685023-147715023 GCF_963082655.1 Stomoxys calcitrans | reverse complement strand
TCCTTTCAAAGAAATTCCTCTCCTTTTTAAATAATTTCCTACAACAAAATTTTGCAATATAGCATTTCCTTTCCAATCTGACATAATTTAATAAATACGTACATGTGTACGAACGAATATATGCTTGTCATTTGTTAAACAATTTGAAATTACTTTAAATTGCCCAAACCATGTGTACTCTACGAATCAAGACAAAGACTTTATGAAAAATTATTTCATATTCGCTTTTTGGTCTGCACATTCAAATATTTTCCCTTACGTTATGCGTTAAAGACACACAGAAAGAGGGCGAGGGGGACAATTTCAATGATGCTGGCTGTACAAAGATTCACATATTTTTAGTAGACTATTAGCATGGAAATTGTCACAAAACATTTTTGTATGATTACTCGGCTACCTCTAGCGTAATTTACCTAAACAAATGACGCTGACATCTTATCGCCACGAGAGATGACAGTATCTTGAGCAAAAGTGTTGCCATGGAAACATTTGCCATTTGGAAAAATATGTTCATTTATTAAAGGTGATTTTTTATAAATCGAATTGTCGATTTTGGACTTCAAGATCAGCGAGAGCTACCAATTCATTCGGAAAATTCATAGTTTGGTGCGGCTTATAAGCTGGTGGCATCATTGGACCGTACTTCTTTAAAGATGATGCGAATCGTAACGTAACTGTGAATGGTGAGCGCTACTGGGAGATGATACCCAACTTTTTTTGCCCAAAATGCAAGAGTTTGACTTGCATGAAGTGTGGTTTCAACAAGACGGTGCCACATGCCACTCAGTGTAACAATGGACCTATTGAGAGGCGACCTGCCAATTGGCCTCCTAGATCGTGCGATTTAACGCCCTTAGACTATTTTTTGTAGGGCTATCTTAAAACTCATGTCTATACGGTGTGTCGCATAACGATGTCGCTCACAAATGTCGCCAGAAATAGGAGGGATAACCACGGCTGAATATTTTTTCTGATGTTCTCGCTAAGATTCGAACACAGGTGTTCAAAATCATTGGTAAACATGCAAACCTCTGGGCTATGGTAAAATTTTTACTTATTATTAATTATTTTAATTTATTTTTTTAAATAAAATTTTTTGAAATTATAGAAACTTAATTATTATATTAATTAATTTAATTTAATTTTTAATGTATATCTTATTTTGTTTTATTTTATTTCATTTCATTTCGTTTCATTTCATTTATTTTCATTTCATTTTTTTTATTTTATTATTTTATTTTTTTATATTTCATTTCATTTCATTCATGTTATTTTATTTTATTGTGCTTTATTTTATTTTTTATTTTATTTTATTTTATTTTTTTATTTTATTTTATTTTAATTAATTTTATTTTACTTTACTTTATTTTATTTGATTTTATTGTATTTTATTTTATTTTATTTTATTTTATTTTATTTTATTTTAGTTTATTTTATTTTATTTTATTTTATTTTATTTTATTTTATTTTATTTTATTTTATTTTATATTATATTATATTATATTATTTTATTTTATTTTATTTTATTTTATTTTATTTTATTTTATTTTATTTTATTTTATTTTATTTTATTTTATTTTATTTTATTTCATTTTATTTTATTTTATTTTATTTTATTTTATTTTATTTTATTTTATTTTATTTTATTTTATTTTGTTTTATTTTATTTTAATATATTTTATTTTTTTTTATTTTATTTTGGTCAGCCCATCCCAAAATATTTTTAACCAACCATTCATTAGAGTTTTTTTTATAGCATGGCAACACTGTTCTTAAACAATCATTATTAAGTGCAGCGTATTATGGTTGCGAGCACCCCAGCATTGTGGCAATTTTTCATTTCTCAACAAATCAAGTGTAAATTATTTAAAATGTTTTCACAAGCACCCGCACATGCAAACACACACTTACATACATTTGTGTGTGAGTTATGTCAAAGTGTCTTAAAATATTGTTAATGGAAATTTTGGGTTAGATAGTCACAGGGAACCTAGGAAATTGCCCACATAAATTCGCAGCAGCAATAAATTTTGGCATTGGGGCTGGGTGCTGGCTGTGATCAATGTTCTGTACTACTTACTTCTCATCTGGTGGTGGTGGCATATCAATAGCTGAGGGTGTTCCTGGTGGTGTCTTCTCGTTTTCCATCATGGCTAAAGGGGCATCTGGCAATGGACTCACTGAATTTGTATCCATTCGAAGGCACCCAATTTTGGCGCTAATTTAACAGAGTTTTGGAATTTTTGCAAATTTTCTGCAAAGAAAAAAACATGAGGAAAAAAATATAAATGAGATGGTAAATTTGTTTGTCTATGGTAATGTCTTGCCGAGATTGTTGAACTATGAGCCCCATTTCTCATTCCTCTTAGTTGGCATCACCGCAGCCACCCATTATGGACCTATCCATTCATCTGTTTTATGTAATTTTAAAGACACAAGACACACACATAGACACTTATGCGAGTACTCGCACAAGACCCTCACTCACTTACACCCTCAAGTGTTCGCACAAAAACTCCAGCCTTTGCAAACGGCTTCATATTTAAATTCTATTGCAAAAACCATTGAAGGGAGAGAGAGTAAGAGAGAAAGAGTAAAGGGGCCCTGGCAAACACCACTATTCTACTCTAAAGGAAAACGACAAATCTCCCCGCCAAATGGGAGACTAAATGAACACATATTTGCTGTAATTTAATTCATAAATTCAAACTGTCTATAACAGCAGCAGCAAAAGCAACCATTTATGTTTATGGGGAAGCACAGTGGGGAAAATTTTAAGTTTTTTTCTAAATTAAATTTCCTATTACAAGGCAAAATTTTAATTAAAAAATTTAGAATATGAATTATATATTTTTTATTTTTATTTATATTTACACTAGCGGAACCGGACCCGCTCCGCTGCGCCTTCTTTAACACTCTAATATCCTTATAGGGTGGGGACACTTCGCCCAGAATGTATATATCGAATTCGTGCCATTGTAGCCTATGACGCTGAACGCGTTCGAAGCCTAGCGAGAACATCGGACAAAGCGGTGTCGCACTGCAGAACGCCATTCGGACTAGTATATAAAAAAAGGTTTTTATCATTGAGTTTAAACTTGAATCTGGCAACAATCATTGGTGTGTGAGAAGTTTGCCCATGCTGGGTTCCTGGTGTTTTTAAAAATTAGGGTAATGAGAAGTGCTTTTTAGGGGAGGGGTGACACCTCAGACATTTCGACTCAAAAGTGGATATAAAATTCGTGCTGTACTTCCAAATCCCTTTAATTTGAGCGCCATATTGCCATGGTCGATAAATATGAAATATATAATCAATATAATCATTATTTTATTTTAATTTCATTTAAAACATTTTATATATATTTTTAATTTTCTATAATATTTTATTCGTTTCTTTTGGCCATTATATTATTTTCAAAGTATAACGCCATTGCCCACTGTTTCCTTTTATGCTCATTCCTTTACCCCCATACACACCCCCCCCACAAACATGGTAGTTATGTATTCTATACATAAATTCATACATCTTTCATCTGATGCGCTCTATAGAACTGCGGTCTAAGATTTTCATTCCGCACATCTGTGACGAGCCTATGTCGTTGGAACAAACTTTGCACAGACAGACAAACCGGCAACTGCAATCAAACCTTTTGAAATTACTGACATGCTCGGTAAAAGGAAATGGAGGTCTTTTGGAAGCAATTTTTCCACTTTACCACAGTATTAGTGTTAAGTACTTTGTGACAGATAAAACATTTAAAGTTCGGGAAGGGAGATTTTCATTTAACCTTTAATAGGTTGCCAGAAGAACAAGAATAAGGACTAAGAAGCTTTTCACACAAAATATCAATCGTTTGTTGATGTAATGGGAGGAGAGTTTTTTTAAATGATAAAATGGATAATAGGGGAGTGTAGTCGGGAGGTATTTTGGGGTGGGGCTGCTCCCCAACACATGGTTCTTCAATTTATTCTCAAATTCGTACTTTTTTCTCTCAATCACCTTTTGTTTGAGCTCTATATTGTCGTCATTGGTCCATATATACATTTGGGTGGCACCCGACCTCAACAATGAAAACCATGTTTTGTTGTTGGTAACTGCAAAAATTTCGAACGAATCACATTACCAATCTTCGAGATTTGGTGTTTTGAAAATTAGGATAATGAGAAGTGCTTTTTATGAACGGGATGGCACCTCAGACATTTCCAATCAAAATTCAAATCGTGCTCCACTCTTAAATTCCATTAATTTCAGCCCCATATTGCCGTGGTCGGTTAACATGAACCGATTGGAGGGTATTTTGGGCTGGGACTGCCACCGGCACTTTGCCCTGAAAACTGATATCAAATTCGTTCGTTACTCCCAAACACCGTTGACTTGAGCTCCATATTGCCATTGTCGGAAATGCAGTTCAGGTTTGGGAGGTGCTTTAGAGCGTACCCCCAATCACTTGGCTCCAAAATTGGATATCAAATTCTTTTTTTACACTCAAAATCGTTTCATTTGAGTCCCATTTTGCCATAATGGGTCTATTAACCTATTTGACGTATATTTAGGAAGAAAACCGCCACCTAGACTTTAGCGCAAATTTTATTGTTATATTTGTAATCTACTTCAAAATACCTTTCATTTGAGTCCCATATAGCCATGGTCGGCTAATGTGCCCATTTGGGGGTATTTGGGGATGGGGCGACCTCCCATTACTTGGAGCTATTTTTGTATTCCAATTTTTGTAATCTACTGCCAAATGCTTTTCATTTGAGTCCCATATTGACATGAACGTCGTGTATATCTGTTTAGAGGAGTTTTAAGGTTTGAACGGCCTGCTTGATACTGGGCCCAAATTTTAATGCGATATTCGTTATCCAATCTCCAATTCCTTTCATTTGATACCCATATTGTGCCTATCGCTCAACTTTTGGTTTTAGATGGTATTTTTGGGGTAAGGAGGAGGGTCCGCCCACGTCCGATATAAAACATATTGTATAGCCTATGTTTCCTTCCGGACAAACCTACACCATCTGTGAAAATTTTAAGAAAATCGGTTCAGCCGTTTTTGATTCTACGGAACAAACCGATTCCTATATAGTCATGATTGGTTCATTCCCCATTTTGGGCATTTTTTGGGCAAACATATTGACATGAACGTTCAATATGTTTGTTTGGGGGAGTTTTGGGGTTGGGCGGCCCGATAGGTACTTAGAATCAACTCCCTAATACCTCTCATTTGACCCCCTATACTTCGACCTGATTTTGTATTCCAGATTCTTAATCTACTCCCGAATACCTCTCATTTGAACCCCATATTGACATGAACGTTCAATACGTTTGTTTGGGGGAGTTTTGGGGTTGGGGCGGCCCGATGGGTACTTAGAATCAAATTTTAATACCATATTCGCATTCAACTCTCCAATAACTGTCATTTGATGCCCATATTGCCCTAATCGGTCCACTTTCGATTTTGGATAGTATTTTGAGCACAAGGGGGAGGGTCCGACCCCCTTCCGATATCAAAAAATTATATAGACAATGTTTCCTTCCAGATCAACCAATAAAATTTGTGAAAATTTCAAAGTAACCGGTTCAGCCGTTTTGTATAGGGAATGTGGGGAAGATGATGAGACGTTGGAGCATTTCCTATTGCCCGGCTTTTGCGGCTAAAATACACCGGCACTTAGGTGGAATGGTATAAAAAAAAATTATGGAGTCGAACTAGCCACGTCCGTTCGACCGTCTGTCGAAATCACGATGGCGGTCGAACGAATAAAGCTAGACGCTTGAAATTTTGGCATATATACTTGGGAATTGCAAATGGGCCACACCGGTTCAGATTTGGATATAGCTCCCATATAATCCAATCTCCCGATTTGACTTCCTGATTAATCGGGAGATTAAAAATTATTAAATAATCGATAACACTTTTTTATTAAAATAAAACTTCGATACAATTTTCTGTGGAACCCAAAATCAAATATTAATATATCGAACTTTGATCATCGAAAATGTTATCGAAATTTCATGTTTTTATAGAAAAATTTAATTTTATAGAAAAATGTGTTGTGTTTTTTTGATCTAATTAGGTTACCTTTGAAATTTTCTTCTGCCTTCCAAGGCAAGACCCTCACATATCATTATTATATAAAATAAAATACTGCAATTATTTGTTTGCCATTTTTTTTTTTTGCATTTGAAAAATCTCCGCAGTTGTTTGCAACGTAATCACCTCCTATGCATTTGTCCATAACGGCAATTATCCCAACACATTTATTGGCCAACTTGTTACTTGCAATCTAGAAGGACATGTGGGGTAGGACATATTTTATTGTCTATTCCTTTGCGGTCGTTCCAAATTTATGGAAAAGGATATGCGCGTATGTTTTTGTAATTACTTTTCATAGTTTATGTATGAGTATGCCCTGGCGGTGGCATTAGCGGGGACACGCCTCTTCAGAACTGCAATTAAATCGTAAAATTCAATCTTTTAAAGGACAACATTTAGCAGCAGACATACACACAGAGTGGCATATACACACTTACCTCTATAACAATGTAAATATGCTCGAAATGGAATATGGAAGATACACACAAAGAAAAGTGAATTCACATATTTGCAGTTTAAATTGAAAACTCACTCCAATGGCAATCGACGATTGTTTAGGGTTGCAGTTAGGCTACCGTAGCGCAGAAGCTAGCATGTCCACCTACGACGCTGAAAGCCTGGGTTCGAATCCTGGCGAGACCATAAAAAAATTTCAGCGGTGGTCGCACTGCGGCACGCCATTCGGACTTGTCTATAAAAAGGAGGCCCCTTTTTCTTGAGCTTAAACTTGAATCGGACTGCACTCATTGATATGTGAGAAATTTGCGCCTATTCCAAAGTGGAATATTTCTGTGTAACATTGTTTCGTATTATCTCTTGTTGCTCTCTTAACCTTTTTCTCAGTGTACTCACCATATTGGTGTATGAAAACAAATTGTCTTTGTAATTAAACTTTGTATTCATAGAAAATTTCTGATCACAAAAGTGAAAAAAAAACATAAAATTGACAACTGACACGCAAAAGAAGTAAAAGATGCAGTGCCAGCGTAAAATGAAAAAAAAGAGGGCAAATCGCGTAACCAATCTTATGTCAACCATCCATCCATGACATGTAGTTCGTGAAGTGCCAACCGCATATTGCCGCTTCGAACATATTGGTGGCCTGCATATACTCGCCTATGTACATAGATGTACGATGTAACCAAGTATTCGTATGTCAAAGAGTTTCCATGAATGAATTTTTTGGAGGGCTCTGCGATACATTAGAGCATGTCGGCATTTGTTTGTGCGATTATGTGCGGGCTCAAGTACACTTTACAATTGGTGCGTATTGTTGTGGAATATTTGGCAATCAAATGTGCCAAAGCACACACATTCGCACAGAAATGCAACTAGCCAAAGCGGAAAAACAAAAAATGTCAATAAAGTGGGATGAACATTACAACGACCCCAAAAGCTGCATAGAAATTAAATGATTTCATTTAAAATGGCTGTGGATGATGAAAGACTTGTAAAGAAACGGCCATAATTTGGGACAGAGATTACAAATTCTTGATTTGTATTTTTACCAACCAAAATCTCATAGCAATTTTCATCTTCCCGCAAATCATGTAATAAAGAAGATTACGTAGCGCCATTCCACCCTAAGCATCATATTTTTAGAACAAAATTTAGTCAAAGATTCATATAAAAAAAAAATAATTATAACGCTGAATTTCATTTAGAATTTCCCTCAATTTGTGATATGGCCTATAGTGCATATTTTCACACACTTATTCAAATGTGATTGTGCTCGTGTATGTGGATTCCTATTAATAGGATATACTAGGAATGTAATAAACCTTTAATAATAATAATTAAAAATTCCATAGACAAGCCGATGCTGATGGTGACGGTGTAAATAAAGTGTGCGACAATTGTGTTTTGCATGTTTATGGTGTATGTGTTCGTACTATGCCTAAGGGTTAGTGTGTGTGTGAGTAATTTCTCCTGGACAATAATGATAATGATGATGATGATTATGATGGCTTTACCACTGCCTATCGGCAATATTGTAGGTGGTGGCATTGTTGTTGCTTTTTAATGTTGTAGTTTTTTTTTCGTGTTTTCGTTTATTGACCTCACCCAGGCACATTGAATGACAACAGCAACAACAAGAACAACATAAACATAAACACTAAGAGAATGGATTCGTATATCGGCGACAAATGTTCGATATGGCAATTTTTTATTCGTTTATTTGAATATTCTTTCGGCTATGCCGCCGACGAATGCTATGCACATTGGAGGAATATTCTCAGAGAAAACGGCTTTTAATCAAAATGGATGAGCAACCTTGATAACGGTTACATGTACAGGTGCAAAGAAATAAAGGAAGAACATTTTGAGAGTACTATGAATGAGCAATGAAAGTAATTTAGCAATTTTTCAATCGATTGTGGTAATTTTTGGCTTTCAAACATTGAATTATTTCTACAAAACACGTTTTAGCTTTTGTTAAGCTAATTATACTTACCACCGAAGGAATGTGGTAAGTATAATTAGCTTATAGGGCCATTTCCGACCCTATGAAATATATACATTATTGATCACCGTAAAAATCTAAGACAATCTAGCCATGTCCGTCCGTCTTTCCATCTGTCTGTTGAAATCGCGCTACTGTCTTTAAAAATAGAGATATTGGGCTGAAACTTTGTAAAGATTCTTTTTTCTCTATAAGCAGGTTAAGTTCGAAGATGGGCTATATCGGACTATATCTTGATATATCCCCCATATAGACTGATCCGCCGATTTAGGGTCTTAGGTCCCTAAAAGCCACATTTATTGTCCGATTTTGCTGAAATTTGGGACAGTGAGTTATGTTAGCCCATCGTCATCCTTCTTTAATTTTTCCCAAATCGGTTCAGATTTGCATATAGCTGCCATATAGACCGTTTTCTTGATGTAAGGTTTTGGGCCCATAAAAGGCACATTTATAGTACGATTTCGCCGAAATTCGGGACAGTGAGTTGTATTAGGCCCTCGACATCTTTCTGCAATATGGCCCAGGTTTGGATATAGCTGCCACATAGCTATATCCTCTCGATTTAAGGTCTTGGGCCCATTAAAGGCGCATTTTTTGTCCGATGTCACCGAAATTTAGGGGCAGTGAGTTACGTTAGGCTCTTCGACAACTTCCTACAATTTGGCCCAGATGGGTCAAGATTTGGATATAGCTTCCATATAGAGCGATCTCTCGATTTAAGATCTTGGGCCTATAAAAGGCGCATGTATTGCCCGATGTAGCTGAAATTTGGGACAGTGAGTTGTGTTAGGCCCCTCGACATCTTTCTTCAATTTGGCCCAGATTTGGATATAGTTGCCATATAGAATGATCTCTCGATTTAAAGTATTGGCCACATAAAAACGCATAATCGGATTTCATTGAAATTTGACACAGTGACTTATGTTAGGCTTTTCGACACCCGTGTCGTAAATGCTTCAAATCGGTCTATATTTGGATATAGCTACCAAAAAGCGAATATTTTGTTCTACAAAATTGAACAATGACTTGTACTTATTAGACAAAGTCATTTACTAACTCGAGCTAGAATTTTACTAATTCGGCAAAAGTTGGTTAAAATCTACTTTCTAAAAAAAATTAAAATTTTGGAAATATTAATAAGAAAAAATTAAATTTAGTGAAATTTTTCCATGAAATTCAAAGTACGAAAAGAATTTGTTTGGTTTTAACGGACTAGTAATTGCAGGCCGAGAAGCCAGTCAAATGTGTTAACAACGTCAAACATTCAACTTTAGGTCCACAATCGGAAGAAAAACATTAAAAAATATTCAATTTTTTTTTTTTTAATTTTAACTTTTTCTAAGAATTATTCTACAAAATGAAGTTTCAACGAGGTTTTTCCAAAAATTTATGTTTTTTTGAGCAATTTTTTTTTGTAAAATTTTAAAAATCACAAAATAAAATTTAAAAAATGTTTTACATATTAAAATTTTGAAAAACTTTCTAACAAATATCACTTTACTTTCCTTTAATTGGCCATTACAGAAAATGTATTCCCCTAGCCGAACGTAGAATAGATGTCCAAGCGCCTCGAACTTTTGCGCTTCTTCTGTAATCTCTGACACCCAGTTTCGAGGGATATCGCTCACTAATTGGTCACTCCATCGGGGTTTTGATTTTTCCATTTTTTTTCATCTTTTCCTCCATTTTTTCTAACAAATATCACATTTTAACATAACTAAAAATCTAAATTCGATAAAAATTTCTCAGAAATCAAATTATGAAGCATTAACATCAAATTTTGACAAAAGTTCCTCCAAAAAACTTAAATTCCTTAACAGTTTTTCATAAAATTAGATTTTTACTATATTTTTTAAATATTTTTGAAACACTTTTTCACTTTCCCCCACATTTTCAATTTCTCACACTTTTTCTAACTGCCCCCACTGTGCATTTTAGCTGTTGCTACTGCTGCCTGTCTGCCTACCTTTGGCTTTATTATTGTTGATGTTTATTTGAATATTAATTTTAATATGCAGCAGTTTATGCAAAACCCACATACATACACACATACATGCACATATGAATATGCAAGTGCCCACCTCACTCTCTCATATTCTCTCTTCACTTACAGCAAATGTAGAAAATATCCCTGTCAGCAGGAAAATAATTTGCAAGAAATTGAAACCAATCCCCCAAGACAAGGAAAGTAATAGTAGGCAAACAACTGCCTTTGGTTTAGACAAATTAATGCAAACATATAAATACAGAGGGCCGAAGAGAAAGACGGACATGCATTACGTTATACAAAAAAAAAAAAAAATTCAGCTGAAATTGACAACAAATTAATGGAGGTTGGTTGTTTTAACTCTCTCTTTCTCTCTCTCTCTCTCTCCAAATGTTTTGCGTTTTGTTTACTATTCCAGAGAATTATTCTATAGGAAATGGAACAAATTTCTAAAAACTCAAATACATTTTTTTTAATAAAAAAAAGTCTTGAGTTATAGCGAATTGTATGGAATGCTGTCTGTCTGGCCCCGAGATTGTGGATGGTTTAAATTGATACCAATTTCTGATGAAGGAAGTTAAATTCATTTTTTTGTTGTTGTTTCGTCTGACTATAGGTTCCCCTTTGGAATTGCCTTAATGGGAATCAATGTCATTTAAGACTTATTTATGCATGTACATATGTGGAATTAAATTAAGTTGAAACTAATGTATTAGTTTGAAAGGGAAGAATCTTTGACACACTACACTTAAAAGTGATCAACCTGATTTTAAATAGTAAAGGTTAATTAGATGTAAAAGCATGATAACAAAGTTGACCAAATGAAGATGTCTGTGCCAAATTTCAAGCGGCTAGCTTTAGCTATCGCTATCGTGATTTCGACAGACGGACGGACGGACATGGCCAGTTCGACTCAGAATATCGAGACGATCATGAATATATATTCTTTATGGGTCCTAGAT
The DNA here is from genome assembly GCF_963082655.1 of Stomoxys calcitrans. Taxonomy (NCBI): domain Eukaryota; kingdom Metazoa; phylum Arthropoda; class Insecta; order Diptera; family Muscidae; genus Stomoxys; species Stomoxys calcitrans. Next base: position 147,703,512 of record NC_081556.1, on the reverse strand, counting down.
CAATATTTCTAGGTGTTAGAAACGGAATGACCAGATTTGTATACCCCGATCCTATGGCGATAGATATTAAAAAGGGTGCGGATGTTAATCCGCCCCATGTCACTATGGACATACATCTCAGCAGGTAATTGGTTTGTTGTGCGCTCTGAATATTAAAAAAAAAGTAAACTCGAAAAAGAAAATCTAAGTTAGGAATTCCGTGCTACTTACAAAATCCTTAATTGTTTTCCATGACACGCCCCTAAGTTGGCTCATGTCTGGTATTGTGTCCCCACCTAAGTTCTGGTATCTGTTAGACGAGAAAGCCGGACAATGGCAAAGGAAATACTCCACGGTCTCATCATCTTCCTTGCATGCCCTACTCATGCTATCACTTGCAGCACCGATTTTACATAATTGAGGCTTGTAGTCCCATGTGTCCCGTTTTGATGCCAATAGCTATACTGACCTCCTTCTTACTTACTTTCAGTAATATCCTCATCTTCAGGGTAACTCCATAGGATTTCCGCTGTCCTATCGACCGTTTCGTTGCTCCATAGGGTTGCATAATCATTCGTAGCCCACGTCCTTAACTCGGACTGCGTCGACCCGAAAGGCTTCGGGTTAACCAAGTTTCGGTCCTCTGGCCTTCACCGCCAAATCGTCTACCCTTTCATTGCCCTTACTCGGTCATGGGCCGGCACCCAAACGATGCGGATCATGCCATCCCCAGAGAAGGCGTTAATCTCCTTTTTACACTGCAAGACTGTTCGTGACCTTAGCGTCCTGGTTGTTATTGCCGTTATGGCCCGGCACGCAATCGATGCGCATTGTGCCATCCTAAGAGAAGGCGTTAATCTCCTTCTTACACTGTCCTGGTTGTTATTGCCCTTATGGCATGTTTACTGTCCGTTAAGATGTTCACATTCGACGTTCTCACGTTAGCACCACACCACCTTACGCATTCCGTGATCGCCCGGATCTCCTCCTGCAGGATCGTATTATGGTCAGGCAGTCTAAAACAAATCTCAGTTCTTGCGTTCTCAATGTAGACGATTAACATGATCTTCTAGATGGCAATACTAGGGTTCCGTCAATCCAAGACTATGCCGATGGCAGCAGTGCCTTGCACTCGAACTCAAGTGTCGTCTCAGGTATCCGATCGGAAACCTCTTTCCTTCCTTCCTGGTTTCATTTCGTCGCCTCGACTATACCGCGATGAAATGCGCTTCTCCCATCCTCAGTTCATTCTCCCATCGCCTTAAATCTCATAGTCGCAGTGGTTGCCTCACACTTAATTTGTATGTCAATGGGTCGGATATCTAAAATAAACTTCAGTGTTCTATTGGACGTGGTCCACAACGCCGCCACCTATGCCGAGACAACATATTCTCTGAACCTGGTGTATGGTCCTTATGTTGCACGTTTTCTTCATAGCAGTGCACCAAACTACTGAGGCGTAAGTAAGTATTGGTCTAATCACGCTCCTGTAGAGCCATTAGACCATTCTCGGATTCAGGCCCCATTTTGAGCCTATGGCCCGTCTAAATAGAGCCCAAAGTCTGTGAGCCATCTCAGTTCGCTCCTGAATGTGGCATTTCCAATTCAGTTTCATGTCCTAGATCACACCTAAGTATTTGACCTTGTCAGATATCGAAATCGTCTTATTGAGCAAACATGGTGCGTTAAATTGGCCCACCTTCGTCTTTCTCGTGAACAGGTGTGTTTCCGTCTTCTCTGGGTTAACATTGAGACCTCTGGGTCTAACCCAGTCATATGCCATATGCAAGACCCTTTCTTCCTCGTGAACAGGCATATTTCAGTCTTCTCTGGGTTAACATTGAGACCTCTGGGTCTATCCCAGTCATATGCCATATACAAGACCCTTTCGGTCCTTATGCATAGCTGGTTCGGATCTTTACCCCTTAGAAGTTTTATAACATCATCTACATATCAGGTGGGTTAAAATCCTTCTCTTTATCTTGGTGTTCACAATACGTTCCATGGTTTTGAGTAGAAATGACGAGAGACTTATGGGTCTATAGGCCTTTGGTATAGAATAACTTGACTTGCCTGGCTTGGGTATAAATACCAACCTTGCCTCCTGCCAGGCTTTCGGAGTATATGTAAGTCCCAGGCACGCTCTGAAAATATTAGTCAGGTGGAGCGCCTGACAGTCGGCCTCTTTTTGTAGTAACGCCGGAAATTTTCCATCAGGTCGTGGTAACTTAAATGGTTTGATGCTCCTCAATGATTCCTTTTCCATAAATTCTGTAATTATAGACCTTCGATCAACAGCATTTTTACAAGATTCCGGTGTCTCGGTGAGGCCCGTCGTATCCTGGGAAAATGAGTTTTCATCAAAAGCTTCAACATGTCCTCCATTGTCTCTGTTCTCATTCCCATGTCGTTATCTAAAGTTTCAGTTTGGACATAGGTTTTTGAGAGAAATTTTTTATCTTGGCGGTAACGCTTTCGACCTGTTCGCAGAAAAGCTTCTGGGAGGCACGTTTTGTTGCTCTGGTAATCTTATTGTATTCCTTGAGCCTTGTGTAATACACATCCCTATAAACTTCCGTTTTTTTACGACGTGCTCTGTTAAAAAGTCTGCGGAGCTCTTTCCCAATATTTCGCATCTCCCCGGTCATCCAAGGTTTTTCTTGGGCTGATTTCCTCTCCCGAAGAGGACAACTATCTTCGAATGACCTCACCAGTGCAGTCGCAATCCTGCTGACATTTTCCTCAATGTCTTAGGTTAGGTAAGAGTTTCAGTCCTTTACATGCTCACTTAGACAATTTTTAGTCCATTGTGATACCACAGTAGCGACAGACCAAGGCTTCTGGCGGGAATCGAACCCACGACCCCTGCACTGGTAATCCTAGCACGCTACCAACTCGGCTAGCGGGGCGCACTAATCATCAATGTCTTGGACAATCTAAATTATCTTGGCCAAGACTTCTTCTGAGTAGCCTTCCGAATTTTGTCCAGTTAGTTTTCAACTTATTATGGAAGCTTATTGGATCCGGGGCTGGCCGTGATATTCTAAATCTAATGTAGCGATGGTCAGAGAAAGAGCGTTCCATAGAGACACTCTAATCCTGAACCTCATCGATTCGATTTTCCGAACATATCGTCACATCCAATACCTCCTCCCTAATCCTATTAAGTGGTATTAGGTCGTTGGTATTCAAGAACTCTGCCAGGGCTTGGACCCGCTTATTAGTGTTGGTATTACTCCACGAAATTTGATTTATTTAGCAATCATCATAAATTGGTCGTTTAAATGTAATTTCGGTTAAAATAGTTTTTATGGTATAATTAAGATAAGCAGAAAATTAAATATTATTTCTGTGCCAAAATTATTTAAAATACAATTCATGGTCATTTGAGATAAGACGAGATTGCATTGAAATAATCAAGTAAAAGCGGCCGGGATGAATCTTACATACCCTCCACCATGGATCGCATTTGTCAATTTTTTTGAACAAAGTCAAATCGAGAATAGGTTATTTGGGCGCTATGTCAGGTTGTGGATTGATTCTGACTACATTTGGTAGGAATGTTGAAGGTCGAAATGGGTATGAATTGCGTAATCTAAGAGCTCAAGAAGTATATTCGGGAGATCGATTTATATGGGGGTAATGTCAGGATATAGACCGAATCAGACCATACTTGGTATTGGGTTGCCCAAAAAGTAATTGCGGATTTTTTAAAAGAAAGTAAATGCATTTTAATAAAACTTAGAATGAACTTTGATCAAATATACTTTTTTTACACTTTTTTTAAAGCAAGTTAAAACAAGTTAACAGCTGATAACTGACAGAAGAAAGAATGCAATTGCAGAGTCACAAGCTATGAAAAAATTTGTCAACACCGACCATATGAAAAATCCGCAATTACTTTTTGGGCAAAGTAAAAGTCACTTTGCTAAATTTGGTCAGTCATAACAAGGGATTTAATGGCTGTTTGGCTGTCTGAGAAGATATTTATGCCAATCGTCGTTATGACGTTAAATCTTAGCCATTACACCACTTCCTTAATTGCAAGGATCTCCGCTTGATGCACACTGTAGTGCTCGGGTAACTTTTCGATATGACCAGTTATAGATTTTGAGAGTACACCCCTGGCTACACCTAGCTGGTTCCAAGCTAGATGACCAGTTGTTCTTTCCGTATAGAAGTCTATGTAACTACTATTACCAGGGATATAGTAGTTCCAATCAATCCAAATCAATTTTTATCAAAAAGCGCACGGCAGTGGTCGCGTTGTGCCTAGTCACAACAGAGGCATTAGATGTAGCATGCAGATGTGCTAGCTGCCGAGAGGAAATTCCGAGACATTATAAATCGGCAGCCACTCGCTCTACACCAGCCGGTCGAATACCCCAAGTGCAGCCCAATTCCCGGCATAGACAATGGTACTCGCAAACGAGCGTGATGGGATTCGTTGAGGCCATGAGATAGGACGGTCCTTTTGGCACTGGACCTATCGAAGGCATTCGACACGTTCAGCCATGCCAAACTATTTGAGGACATCGCCAACACGTCCCACCAGCCAGGCTTGAATCGCTGGGTCGTGAATTATCTGTGTGGTCGCCAGTCATTTGTGGAATTTAGGGATTAGAAGTCGAAGCACCGTAGAGTGAAACAGGGAGTTCCTCAAGGTGGAGTGATATCTCCTGCACTGTTTAACCTCTACCTTTCCTCCATTCCACCCCCTCCAGACGGCATAGAGATCGTATTATATGCGGACGATTGTACGATCATGGCATCAGGCCCCCCCACCATGCGATAGGGTGAACGTCTACCTAAACGAACTTGCCTCATATTTCGCTGCAAAAAATCTGAAGATATCCGCCCCCAAATCTTTAGCCACATTGTTCACTACAAATACGCGTGAGGTGAATACTGAGCTGACTATGATGGTCGATGGAGAAATGATTTCGCCATCAGGTGTCCCAGAATAGTTGGCGTCACATTTGACAGCTCTTACACTTTACCCCCCCCCCCCCCATGCCACAGCAATTTGCGATAAAGTCAAAAGTAGAAACGAGGTCCTCAAGTCACTTGAATGTAGTACTTGTAGAACGACCGCCTCCCATTGCACCTGAAGAAATTGAACACCCCCGGCAAACTAGAGTAGATCTGGCTCAATTACGTTCCGACAGATGCAGCCGCCTCAACACCTACGGAGCAAGAATTGATGCCGACGTGCACGATGTATGTCCCGATTGTAACCAGGGGCCGCACGATACACGTCACCTGCCTGTGGACGCACCCCATCTTAGACGCAGAGTTCCTGGATCTTGACACTCAACAGAATCAAGCAGACGAAAGATAGATCACAACAAACTGCTACAAAACCAACAACAATATGTTACATTAAATTCAGTGCATCGGATGGTGTCGTCCTCAGTGCGGCTGTGATGCACAAAAAAGCCATCCTTTGGATCCGCATATTCTTGCGCTTATATCTTCCGAGGAACTTTAATGCCGCCGAAGTGGCCTTACAATAGTGGAGATTTATCAGCAGATGTCGGACCATAGTCAGGATAACAATCTTTTTCCCTGTAGAAGCAGCTTCAACCAGCAACTTAAGGTTTGAAGGTGGCATCTCTGAATCTTCTGCCGTATATAAGGAAGCTAACCAGTAATGATTTCAAGGCTGGCTACTACTGAATCTTCAGTGCTTAGTTACGGAAGAAGAAAAACCTTTAGACTACTCTTTGTAAGAATACAGGCTCTGTGTCTCCCATTTCCCGTTTCCTTCAGTAGTTTAAATCCCGGAATTCTTAGTCTACGAACCATTCCACCACATACCCATGGTTATTGGATAAGAACCATGTCAAATTCCCCTGCCATCAGGAGGACCTTTAGTGCCGCCGAAGCAGCCTTACAATGGTAGAGATTTATCAGACCATAGTCAGGATTCAGAACTTCCACCACTGTTGTGTAAATCTAGTCTTCTAATTCCGCCAGGAGTTCATCCTCCCGAGATTCGTTAGATCTTGTAATGATGAGCTTCCGTAAGCATCCAAGGGCAGGTGAGAAAGCGGTGGAACCACTCTTCCTCAGTACCCTGGACACTTGCTCACTGTGGACGATTCCTCTCTAAGACGCTTCACTAGCTGCTACTGTCGAAGTACGTTTTGAGTTTCATCCTTCCCCGCTGGCACACGCCTTGAGCCCGGTCCAACCGGATGACCCAACCACACAGGGCTTGTCGGGTCCCGTTTCGATGCCTTCCCCTCCCGTCTCGATTGTGGCAAGGGGATTTTTAGTCTCCTGCAATCCGCCAGACTTTTGCGATGTGGTCATCAGTTCCCTTAAGAAAGTGATCAGCAACAACTGCTGAGTCGTCTTCTGATTCCCCAACCCCACCGCTTCTATAGACCTTCAGTTTCAACTTGATGAATCCGTAGGATACAACTCCTTCAAATTTGTTGAGGTCTGCGAGACAGCCGAAGTTTAGTATGAATACTGCATGTCTCCGGTAATCATTAGCCTCATCCAATCTAACAATCTTCCCAATATTCTTTTAGTCTTCCAAGTATGGATTCAGGATCTGCGGGAATCCTTGGTATCCAAGCATGCGCCATTGGTCGAGAAGGAATATTTTCCTTCTTGACTAAATCTACTGCTGCGCCTGGCTAGCGACCATAATTTTCAATAAAAAATTTGAGGTGTACTTATCAATTTCACCTATGGGTGGCCACCATAAATGACCTATTACGGATGCTGACTGCGGAGGGATTTGAACCAGTCTGCTAAGCAGACCATGTTATAATACTTTTAAGGGGTAAGGATCTGAATGAACTATGCAGAAGCATATGACATATGACTAGGTTAGTCCCAGAGGTCTCCCAATGTTAGCCCAGAGAAGACTGAAATATGTCTGTTCACGAAGAAGACGAAGGTGGGTCAATTTAACGCACCACGTTTCCTCAATAAGACGATTTCAATATCTGACAAGGTCAAATACTTAGGTGTGATCTTGGACAGGAAACTGAATTGGAAGTGTCACATTCAGGAGCGTACTGAGAAGGCTCACGGATGTTGGACACTATGTAGACGGGCCGTATGCTTGAAATGGGGCCTGAATCCGAGAATAGTTCACAGGTTTAACAGGAGCGTGAACAGACCAATACTTACTTACCCCTCATTAGTTTGGTGGACTGCTATGGAGAAAAAGTGCAACATAAGGACCATACAACAAGTTCAGGGAACATGTTGCCTTGGCATATGCGGAGTGCCCAATAGGGCACTGGAGACTATTCTAGATATCCGACTCATTGACACACAGATTAAGTGTAAGGCAGTCACTGCGGCTATGAGACTTAAGGCGATGGGAGAATAGATTAAGGATGGGAGCAATTCATACCATCGCGGTATAATCGAGGAAACCTTGAAGAAGGGAAGAGGTTCTCAATCGGATACCTGAGATGAACCTTGAAATCGATTGCGAGACACTGCTGCCATCGGCACAGTCTTGGATAGACGGAACCCTAGTATTCCCATCTGGAAAATCATGTTACACGGATGGATCAAAGCTAGAGGACAAAGTGGGCCTGGGGGTCTATATTGACCCCCAGCGAATGAGATCTGTTTTAGACTGCCTGACCATAATACGGTCCTGCAGGCGGAGATCCGGGCGATCACGTAATGCGTGAAGTGATGTGGTGCTAACGCGAGGACGTCGAATGTGAACATATTTACCAACAGTAACACTTTCATAAGGGCAACGACAACCAGGACGGTAAGGTCACGAACAGTCTTGCAGTGTAAGAAGGAGATAAACGCCTTCTCTGAGTATGGCAAAAATCCGCATCGTTTGGGTACCGGGCCATAACGGAGTAAGGGGAAATGAAAGGGCAGACGATTTGGCGGTGAAGCCTAGAGGACTGCCGTCAATAAACTTCGTTAACACGAAGCCTTTCGGGACGACACAGTATGAGTTAAAAGCAGTGGCGACGAATGCGCATGCAACATTGTGGAACAGCGAAACGGTCGGTAGGACGGCGAAAACCCTATGGCGGGATCCATATCGTGAGAAGTAAGAAGGTCAGTATAGCTATTGGTAACATAACGGGACACATAGGACTACGAGCTCACTTATGTAAAATCGGTGTGGCAAGTGATAGCATGTCTAGGGCATGCGGGGAAGATTATGAGACGTTTGAGCATTTCCTTCGTCATTGCCCGGCTTTCGCGTCTAACAGATACCGGCACATAGGTGGAGACACAATACTAGACATGAACCAATTTAGGCCAGTGGTATTGAACACAATTAAGGATTTTGTAAGTAGCACGGAATTCCTAACTTAGATTTTCTATTCCGAGGTTTGTATTTAGAGCGCACAGCAAGCCGATTACTGGCTTAGGTGTATGTCCATAGCGGAATGGGGCGGGTTAATATCTGCAAGCTCTTTTCAACCTAACCTAACTTACCAATTTCACGGTACCAGAAGAGTTTTGACATTTTGAAAAAATGTAAGGTGTTCCCCACCGTAGCGCAGAGGTTAGCATGTCTGCCTATGACGCTGAACGCCTGGGTTCGAATCCTGGCGAGACCATCAGAAAAAATTGTCAGCGGTGGTTTTCCTCTCCTAATGCTGGCAACATTTGAGAGGTACTATGCCATGTAAAACTTCTCTACAAAAAGGTGTCGCACTGCGGCACGCCGTTAGGACTCGGCTATAAAAAGGAGGCCCCTTATCATTGAGCTTAAAAAAATCGGACTGCACTCATTGATATGTGAGAAGTTCGTCACTGTTCCTTAGTGGAATGTTCATGGGCAAAATTTGCATTTTTGAGGTGTTCCCCCTTCAAAATTAAATTCTGGCTACGTCCCTGGTATGATATCATCTCCACAAACGCATTCAACAATGATAAATGGAATTTAACTATCCAATTACAATTAACATAAATACCTAATAATAACAAGTCATACATATGCTGGTACATAAAAAAGTTATATCCGGTCATTTTGTATTTAAGTCCGTAATTTTAAGCAAGTATGTTACGAAATCGCGGACTATTGGCAGGCATAGGAATATTCTGGGCATTTCTATGGTTGCCGGGAGCACAGCTCAAAGTGAGTATTTCTTAGCAAGCCCACTGAATGAATTCAAATAATTTATTTTTCATTTCTCCAACTTAGCGCAACTATAAAATCGAATATACCAAATGTTCCAGCTTTCACAATACCTCTAGTGTTAGATTTTTCCAGTTTTCCTTGCGCAATGATAGCCATCGTCTGAATTTAATAGATGGAAGGCTCGAATTGGCCAAAACCATCGAAGAGATTCAAACAAAAGTTGTGATAAAACTTTGGCGAAAAAATTCGCCAGCATTTACTTTAGCTGATGTGGTCTTGAATGGTTGCGAATTTATGGATACCATGCACAAGAATAAATTATTGGCCATTTTCAAAAAGAATATAATGCGTTACATAAATGAATTTCCCAGGTGTCCTCTTAAAAAGGTATTTCCTTTTTTTTTTTGATCATTTATACAGCTGTAACAGTTTTGTTGTTGTAAATTTTAGAATTTTAATTACACTTTAACCGGATATTATCAAAATGAAGACGATTTCCCCACATATGTACCGGAAGGCGAATTTCAAGTGCAGTTACATTTTTTTCAGGAAAATAAGATATATGCAAGGGTTTTGTTTTGGGGTCAAGTGGTTTACTTGAAAAGTAGCCAATTCAAAGGATAAATGAAAAAAAAAAAATATGTCCAAAAACTTGCCCAAAAAGTAATAGCGGATTTTTTAAAAGAAAGTATTTACATTTTAAATAAAATTTAAAATTAATTTTAATCAAATATATTTTTTTACCATTTTTTTTAAAGCAAGCTAAAAGTAACAGCTGATAACTGACAGAAGAAAGAATGCAATTACAGAGTCACAAGCTGTGAAAAAATTTGTCAACGCCGACTATATGAAAAATCCGCAATTACTTTTGGGGCAACCCAATAGTTGAATAAAGTTATGGAATATTCCAGTTAAGAATTTTTGCTGTTCGGCCTGTTTGTGATTAAATCAAATTATTTCTATTGAAACTTTCGGCTCGAGGCCAAGGGTTAATTTGATATTTAAAGCAATTGCTGCTTTAACCGTACAACGTCGACGGTTAAGGCAACAATCGTCACAGAGTGGACTCTACTATTCTGTTTTAATATTGGATTAAATAAAACGTTTTTAAAAGTCGATGTAACCCTTGGCCTCGTACTTTATTCGAAATAATTTGCTTATGATATAATATAAAAACAAATAAAAGCGTGCTAAGTTCGGCAGGGCCGAATCTTATATACCCTCCACCATGGATCACATTTGTCGAGTTCTTTGCGCGGTATCTCTTTTTGGGCAAACAAAGAGTAATGGATAAGAATTTTTATGCTATTGGAGATATATAAAGTTATAATCCGATGCGGACCATAAATGAATTGAATGTTGAAGACCATAGTAGAAGTCATTGTGTAATATTTCAGTCCCTTCGGATAAGAATTGCGCCTTGTAGGGGCTCAAGAAGCAAAATCGGGAGATCGGTTTATATGGAAGCTGTATCAAGCTATAGATCGATACAGACCCTATTGGGCATGTTTGTTGAAGGTCATGGGAGAAGCCGTTGCACAAAATTTCTGCCAAATCGGATGGGAATTGCGTCCTCTAGCGGCTCAAGAAGTCAAGATGCAAGATCGGTTTATATAGCAGCTATAACAGGTTCTATACCAATTTTGACCATAATTCGCACAGTTGTTGAAAGTCATAACAAAACACGTCATGCAAAATTTCAGCCAAATCGGATAGGAATTGCGCCCTCTAGAGGCTCCAGAAGTCAAGATCCAAGATCGGTTTTTATGGCGGCTATATCATGTTATGAACCGATTTAAACCATACTTAGCACAGTTGTTGGAAGCGATACCAAAACACAACTTGCAAAATTGCAGCCAAATCGGACAACAACTGCTTCCTCTAGAAGTTCAAGAAGTCAAGACCCAAGATCGGTTTATATGGCGGCTATATCAGGTTATGATTCAAACCATACTTAGCACAGTTGTTGGAAGCGCTACCAAAACACCACTTGCAAAATTTCACTTAAATCGGACGATAATTGCGCCCTCTAGAAGCTCAAGAAGTCAAGACCCAAGATCGGTTTATATGGCGGCTATATCAGGTTATAAACCGATTTGAACCATACTTTGCACAGTTGTTGGAAGCGATACCAAAACACCACTTGCAAAATTTCAGTTAAATCGGATAGGAATTGCGCCCTCTAGAAGCTCAAGAAGTCAAGACCCAAGATCGGTTTATATGGCGGCTATATCAGGTTATGAACAGATTTGAACCACACTTGTTGTGAGTCATACCGGAATACTTCATGCAAAATTTCAGCCAAATCGGATAAGAATTGCGCCCTATAGAAGCTCAAGAATTCAAGATCCAAGATCGGTTTATATGGCAGCTATATAAAAACATGGACCAATTTGGCCCATTAACAATCCCAACCAACCTACACTAATAATAAGTATTTGTGCAAAATTTCAAACGCCTAGTTTACTCCTTCGAAATGAACATGGCTAAATCGATTTAAAATGTCATGACGATCAAAAATTTATATACCAAATGGGGTCCAAGACGCATATTTCGTGGTGTTACAAACGGAATGACGAAATTAGTATACCCCCTATCCTATGGTGGAGGGTATAAAAGTTATTAAAAGAACAAATTATTTAATTGAGAAATATAAAATTTTAAATCACATATTTTGACATTTTTCAGATTCATTAAAAAAAATGATTGAATTTATTAATTTTTTAATTGAAATTGACAAACATTTCAATCACGATCGTAATTGGAAAAAAGTTCAGATTCAATAAAAAAGTGATTGAATCAATTAATTTTTTAATTGAAATTTCCCAAATTTTAATCACCACCGTAATTGGAAAAAAGGCCGGATATAATTAAAAAATTGATTGGTTCAATTAAATTTTTAATAGAAAAAGATTATATTTTCAAATAAATTTTTAGTTGAAAAAACCATGATATCACTAAAAATTGAATTAAGTTCATCGATGCACTGTTGTTAAGTTAATCCATGCCGAAAGTTGTAAAAAATAATCGCACGAAATTGCTCACGATTTAATTCCATTTTTTTGGGCGAGATGAATCTTTTCAGTTACTGTAAACAACACAAATAGCGCTCGTAGGTACAAACGTTCTGAGTACGTATAACCTCAAAACATGTCGCATGGCATAAATATAAGGTAGAAAGTGGCACAACGCACGCCACAGGGGGCATTTTATCGCCACTCCTATGGCCGACCACCATAAATAACCTATTACGGACTGAGGAGGGATTTGAACCCGCCTGCTACGCAGACGATGTTATAATACTTCTAAGGGGTAAGGATCCGAACGAGCTATGCAGAAGGGCTGAAAGGGTCTTGCATATGGCATATGACTGGGCTATTCCTAGAGGTCTCAATGTTAATCCAGAGAAAACTGGAAACTTCCTTTATGGAGACGCATGGAGCTAATTTTAGAAAATGAAAAGATCGTGCGGATCATGAGATCTTAGAAGGCATACTCTTCGTTTTATATATGTTAGTCTGGGTTATTTTTAGCCGATTAGCCTGTGGGCAAATCTAAAACCATGACGGTGTTAAAGTATAGATTTATGATATAAATGAATGTATGAATGAATGTTGATGAATGTGCTTCCATGATGTAAATAACATTTAAATATCCAATTATAATTAAGTACTTAAATAGCTCTAAAAATAAAATTAAAACCCAAACCATTATAGTACCCGTTATAGATCATATATTCTGAACTTGTACTCAACTATGTTAGGACATCGCGCAGTCTTAGCAGGCATAGGAATATTCTGGGCATTTCTATGGTTGCCGGCTGTACAGCTCAAGGTGAGTAATCCTTAGAAAACCCCATTGAAAAAATCTGTATATAGTTTTTTTTTTAATTCTCCAACTTAGCGCAACTATAAACTTGCATTCACCAAATGTTCCAGCTTTCACAATACCTCTAATGTTAGAGCTTTCCAGTTTTTCTTGCGCAATGACACCCATCGCCTGAATGTAATGGATGGGAGGATCGAATTGGCCAACACCATCGAAGAGTTTCAAACAAAAGTTGTGGTAAAAATTTGGCGAAAAAATTCGCCACCGTTTACTTTAGCTGATCTAGTCTTTGATGGTTGCGATTTTATGGATACCATGCAAAAAAATAAAATATTGGCAATCTTCAAGAGGAATATAATGCGTTACATTAATGAATTTCCCAGGTGTCCTCTTAAAAAGGTATACCGATTTGGTTTTAAATCCAAATATTGTTTTTTTTAATTTTTTTCTAAATTTTAGAATTTTAATTACACTTTAACTGGATATCATCTAAATGAAGATGATTTTCCTTCATATGTGCCAGATGGCGAATTTCAAGTGCAGTTACATTTTTTTCAGGAAAAAAAATTATACGCGCGGGCTTTGTTTTGGGGTCAAGTGATTAACTTGAAAAGTGACCAAATCAAACGATAAATGAAAAAGATGTACGGCAAAAACAAATTATAAATATTTGTATAAGGTACATTGCATTAATATAAAAATAAATTAATTTGGTGTTTTAGATTCCTACAAAAAAAGAAAAATCACTTGAAGTTAAAAATGTTTTGTTTGAAGGATTTTGGTAGAAGTGAATCTTCATAATGAAGATGGTATCATATTCTAACGAACCCAATCTTATGTTTTGAACTTCGATTTGACTGACTCTCAGTTTACTCTATAGATGACTCTCAATGTAATTTTTTTTGAAAAATCCTTTTTTTAAAAACTTGGAATCTTTGCTTTTACAATGATGTTAATACTAATTTTCTAAACTTCAATGATATTTTGACCTTCATTAAAAGATTTTCAAATTCATTATTAATACAAATAACTAAAGATCTACACGGAGGCCACGGTAGCGCAGACGTTAGCATGTCTGCCTATGACGCGGAACGCCTGGGTTCGAATCCTGGTGAGACCATCAGAAGAAATTTTCAGTGGTGGTTTTCCCCTCCTAATGCTGGCAACATTTGTGAGGTACTATGCCATATAAAACTTTTCTCCAAAGAGGTGTCGCACTACGGCACGCCGTTTGGACTCGGCTATAAAAAGGAGGCCCCTTATCATTGAGTTTAAAACTTGAATTGGACTGCACTTAATGATATGTGAGAAGTTTGCCACTGTTCCTTAGTGGAATGTTCATAGGCAAAATTAGCAATTTGCAATATTCTAACGAAGCCAATCTTTACTAACTCTTAGTTTACTCTATAGATGACTATCAATATAAATTTTTTTGAAAAATCCTATTTTAAAACTTTGAATCTTTGCTTTTACAAGGATGTCCATGTCAATTTTCTAAACTTCAATGATATTTTGACCTCCATTTAACGATTTTCGAATTCACTCTTTATACAAATAACTAAAGATCTATTACATTAACTCCATCATTAGTGCTATTCTCCAACTCCTTACCGACAGAATTAACGGTATTTGTCGGTAAGTGCTATTCTGTATTGAAAGTTTACCGAAAATCATCGGCAAGTTAACAACAAGAAAATAGTAGTCGCTAAGGCTTACCGACAATATTTAAAAGTCTTGAAAATGAAAATTTTATAGAGAATACATTTTTTAAAGTCATTTTGCTTTCTATAAAAGCTAGCTTTACCTAAGATGCCTTTTTATACCCACCACCGAAGGATGGGGTCAAATTCATTTTGTCATTCGAAATATCCATTTTTAAGCCTACAAAATAGTTATATTATAGTTCATCGTAAAATTCTAAGGCGATTTAACGATGTCCGTGTGTCTTTACGTCCATCAATGAACGATCACCTTTTATAAATAAGCACTTTTCACGTGTCATAGTCATGCGGTTCTATGTCAATTTCGTAAACGCTCAAATTTGACTGCGTGATTCGGTTAAAACTTAGGCGGAAACTGTTCCTATTCGATGTGTTGCTTAATTTTACAGCCGATAATGTCAGAACTACATGAAAAAGGGCTTACTAAGATGAACTAGAAGAATTGTAAGACTCTTAATGAAGGAATATCCATTGTTGAAACATATGAGTTTTTGCTGAATGTTAGAATTAAGAGCTCAACTATCCGTTGCAAATTTGATACAAATATAACAAATTCGAATGGAAAAAGATAGTCCATCCAAAATCATATGAATTCGTACCTTACGTTAAAATTGTATATCGATGAAAAGTTCAAGTCGAGGCAGAATATTGAAACGACCAATTTTTTTTGGTCGAAAAGTTTTTAATGATTCATATGAAAAATATGTTTAAAAGTAATCTAAAATTAAAAATCCACTCACTTTTGTTCCACATGACAACCTTTTGCCTTGACAATTGCATAGAGTCGGTCAAAAAACGATTTGCAACCTGCACGAATATTCCGTACAACAGCAGTTTACAGCGCATCCATACTGGGATATTTTTAGACGTGGACATTCACTGTGTGAGCAAAATTAAGTGCGGAACATGATTTGTTAGCCGTACTTGCTTTACACGTGCTTTAGGTGACGTTGCCGAGACCAAGAATCCTGTTTTGAGGAACACCTCTTTTGGGAAACAGTGCAGTGGAGACAATTTGATTGCAGTAAACAGATTGGGTTCCGAGATTCGGTTATGTATGGATCAGTCGAACAAAAGTCTCAGAATGACTAGATTAGTAAACGACTAGATGTAGATTAGTCTATAGACTAATTTGAATCGTTCTCAACACAGTTGTTGGTAGCAAAAAACTATGTGCAAAATTTCAGCCAAATTGGACAAAAATTGCGGCTCCCAGGGGCTCAAGAAAAACAAATCGGTAGATAGGTTTATATGGGAGGAATATGCAAATCTGAACCGATATGGCCTTTTTATGATCTCAACTGACCTACACTAATAGGAAGTATTTGTGCAAAATTTCAAGCACCTAGCTTTACTCCTTCAAAAGTTAGCGTGCTTTCGACAGACAGACGGACGGACATTGTTGACTCACATTGTCGAGACGATCAAGAATATATTGGGTTGCCCAAAAAGTAATTGCGGATTTTTCATATAGTCGGCGTTGACAAATTTTTTCACAGCTTGTGACTCTGTAATTGCATTCTTTCTTCTGTCAGTTATCAGTTGTTACTTTTAGCTTGCTTTAGAAAAAAAGTGTAAAAAAAATATATTTGATTAAAGTTCATTCTAAGTTTTATTAGAAATGCATTTACTTTCTTTTAAAAAATCCGCAATTACTTTTTGGGCAACCCAATATGTACTTTATAGGGTCTTAGATCAATATTTCGAGGTGTTACAAACGGAATGACTAGATAGGTATACCCCCATTATATGATGGTGGGTATAAAAGCCTGCTGAATTTATTTCTATACCCTACACCATAGGATGGGGGTATACTTACTTCGCTTTTCCGTTTGTAACACCTCGAATTATTGATCTCAGACGCCGTAAAGTATATATATTTTTGATCGGCCTGACTTTTTAAGTAGATCAAGCCTTGTCCGTCCGTCTGTCTGTCAGTCCGACCGTCTGTCAAAACCACGCTAGCTTTCGAAGGAGTTAAGCTAGGCGCTTGAAATTTTGCTCAAATACTTTCTATTGGTGTAGATCAGTTGGGATTGTAAATGGGCCATATTGGTTCATGTTTTTATATAAACCGATCTTGACTTCTTGAGCCTCTAGACTGCGCAATTCTTATTCGATTTAGCTAAAATTTAGTACGAGGTGTTTTGTTAGGACTTTCAACAACTGTGCTAAGTATGATCCAAATCGGTTCATAACCAGATATAGCTGCCATATAAACCGATCTTGGGTCTTTACTTCTTGAGCCAAAACACATGACGGCTTTTCATGTGTTTTGATTACTTTGGGCATATTTTTTACGACCTAATGACCATGATAAATTATGTTGGAAGAAAAAATTTTAATTTGTGGAATGTTACTGATAGGAAATTACCCGATCAACAGTTCCTTGTACATGCCTGCCTTTGGTATGAAGGTGGCAAAAAGTCTCTCGTGAATTTTATGGCTCTGCTAATGCTCGCACTGTCGTGACTACTGGCTTCATTTTGCTTATATCGTTATTATATGAAAAAAGCCGTGTGGAATGAAAACAGCCCCTGAGACACACGTCTACACTTGCCAAAAACTTCCATAAATCTGGCTGTGACGACCTTTTTATTGGTCTACCTAATTATATATGCAATGCGTGACAAGCATTGTCGCTTCTGCGAGGAAACCCATTTCTTTAGTTTTTCTGATATGTTACCTTTATCCATTGCTCGTGTGTAGTTAAGTAGAACAACAACAGTGCAAAGGTATTTTAAACAGGGAAGTGCCGCATAAAGCTTTATACCAACTTGATGCTTATGGCGCATTTGTGCTGTGTATTGTTAACACTAACGATGACCTATTTTACTATGTCATAAAACGCATGTGCGCTGTCTGTGCTCAACATTCTATTACAAAGAGCGTGTGCAATGAACAACAATAGTTTATTTTCGAAAAACAACAGACTTTTCAGCCTGCTGTTCTGAAATTGCAGGACTACTGCTGCGTTAGAAGCCTCTAATAATAAAAAAATAACAATTTTTGAAGCATTTTTTGAAATTTTAGGCGAGTTTCAACTTTTTAGAAAGTGTTGCTGTGTCAGCAAAAAATACAACTTTTTCATTTTTAGGAAACATTTTTGCTAATTTTACTAACAAATTTCTATGAGTATGGAATTTGACCTTTGGACTTACATCTGACATCAGAAAATCTAGTTAAGGTAATGAAATGGTGATCTAAGCGAAAGCTGATACATTTACCCTGATCGGTACACTTGCCAACGAGAGAAATATTCAAAACAAATGATTGATGAAAAACTTAAACAGAATGAAATTAGAACCATTCCATTGTGTTATTCTTTTCAAAACAATTGGTGTGATTAAATACTTAAATGACTATTTGTATTGCCATAATGGCAATGATGTGTATTGATCTTTTTTGTGACTTTAAATGAAAGTAATGCATTTAAAGTGGCAGATGTGGAGATTACGGTTGCCATGTTGCGCAGATGTGATCATATTTGACATAGACAAAAGTCAGGCCAGACTAGGTGCCTTCTTCCAATCAACTGTGCGGACCCCGTTGAGATTCTTCTCAGACTTCTTTTAATAGCATAAATCGAATAACGTAGGACAACCGCCATTGAAAGAAGTTTCATGATGTTCTTGTGCGCTAGACAAACTTACTTATTTGAAACAAGTAAAAGCGTGCCAAGTTCGACCGGACCGAATCTTGGGAACCACCATAGATTCTGCTAAAAATGTATACAAAATAAATTTAGTTGAAGGGCATAATTTTATTCTTAATGCCAAACTTCTGTCCAACCAGCAAAAATTAATGCTTCGAGGAACCGAACAAGGATGATCGAGGGACTGGTTTACATGGGACCTATATACA
>NC_081556.1:147003654-147069823 GCF_963082655.1 Stomoxys calcitrans | reverse complement strand
AGATCACGTGGGATTTCAGACATGGTGTCAAAGAGAAAGATGCTCAGTATGCTTTGACATTACATTATGAATAGACTTACTAACGAGCAACGCTTGCAAATCATTGAATTTTATTACCAAAATCAGTGTTCGGTTCGAAATGTGTTCATTCACCGTAACGTTGCGTCCAACAGCATCTTTGAAAAAATACGGTCCAATGATTCCACCAGCGTACAAACCACACCAAACAGTGCATTTTTCGGGATGCATGGGCAGTTCTTGAACGGCTTCTGGTTGCTCTTCACTCCAAATGCGGCAATTTTGCTTATTTACGTAGCCATTCAACCAGAAATGAGCCTCATCGCTGAACAAAATTTGTCAAAATTTGAACACAATTCGAACCGAACACTGATTTTGGTAATAAAATTCAATGATTTGCAAGCGTTGCTCGTTAGTAAGTCTATTCATGATGAAATGTCAAAGCATACTGAGCATCTTTCTCTTTGACACCATGTCTGAAATCCCACGTGATCTGTCAAATACTAATGCATGAAAATCCTAACCTCAAAAATTATATAAGACTAGTCGAACCGGACCCGCTCCGCTGCGCTTTCTTTAACTCTCAAATATCTTTTTGGGGTGGTAACACTTCGCCCTGAGTTGGATATCGAATTCGCGCCACTGTAGTCTTTGTCCGCCTATGACGCAGAACGTCTGCTTTCGAATCCTGGCGAGAACATCGGACAACATTTAATGAGGTGCTGGCGACGTTTGCGAGGTACCATGCCATGCCATAATCTCATGTTGCACTGCGGCACGCCGTTCGGACACGGCTCTAAAAAGGTCCCCTATCATTGATAAGCGCTCATTGATGTGTGAGACGTTTGCTTCTGCTCGGTTCCTGGGCAAATTTTAACTCTACTCCCAAATGCATTTCTTGTGAGTGCTATATTACCGTATTGGTAAATATTTTCGGTTAAGGGGGTATTTCGAGAGGTGGTTACTTGGCCATTAAAGTAAATATAAGATTCGTGATCTACTTTCAAAAACATTTCATATGAGCCCAATAATGGCATGGTCGGTAAAAAAGTTGTGCTTGAGGGTTGGGTGGTAACCATTGTCTTTGTCCCGAAAATGAATATCAATTTCCCAAAAATCAATCAATTTCCACCCCAAATAGCTTTTATATAGTAGGGAGATATGTTGGGGTTGGGCGGCTCCCCAAACACATGGCTTTACCCTTTGGACTATATCCATTTGGAGTTTTGGGCAGTCCTCGCGGCACCCGACCACAACAATAGAAACCATATTTTGTTTCTAGTGACTGTGCGAGTGCATAAAATTTTGAACGAATCACGTTACCAATCTCCCAGATCTGGTATTTTTGAAAATGAGGGTAATGAGAAGAGCTTTTTAGGGGAGACATTTCGATTCAAATATCGATACAAAATTCCTGCTTCACTTTGAAATGCCTTTAATTTGAGCCCCATATTGCCATGGTCGGTAAGTATGAACTGTTTGGAGGGTGTTTAGAGGTTGGACGGCCACCGGCACTTTGCTCTGAAAATGGATATCAAATTCGTTCTTTACTCCCAAATACCGTTGATTTGAGCTCCATAGTGCTATAGTCGGAAATAAAGTTCAGTTTAGGGGGTGTTTTAGGGCGTACCCTCAAACACATGGTTACAAATTCGTTTTCTACTCTCAAATACCTTTCATTTAAATCCCATATTGTCATAATAACCTCTTCGACGTATTTTTCAGAGGAAAAGCGCCACCTTGACTTGAAAGCAACTTTTAATGTCATATTTGTAATCTACTCCCAAATATCTTTCATTTGAGTCCCTTATATCCATGATATGGCCATTCGGGGGTATTTGGGGCTGGGGCGACCTCATTTTTATGCCATATTTGTAATCTACTGCCGAATACTTTTCTTTTGGGTTCTGTATTGATAGTAACGTCGAATATATCTGTTTAGAGGAGTTTTGAGGTTGGGCGGCCCGCTGGGTACTTGGATTCAAAATTTAATACGATATTCGTTTTCAAGTCTCCAATACCTTTCATTTGATACCCATATTATTCCTGGGTACTTGGGCCCTAAATTTAACTCGATATTCGTTTTCTAGTCTCCAATACCTTTCATTTGATACCCATATTATTCCTAGCAGTCCACTTTTGGTTTTGGGTGCGTTTTTGGAGAAAGGGGGAGGGTCCGCCACCATCCGATATCTAAAAATGATATAACCTGTGTTTCCTTCCATAAAAACCTACACAATCTGTGAAAATTTTAAGGAAATCGGTTCAGCCGTTTTTCATTTTATGGAACAAACAAACAGAGTCTCATATACTCATGATGGGTCATATGACCAAATATGGCGTTTTTTGAGAGTAGGGTGACCCTACACTTTGGTCTGATTTTGTATGCCAGATTCGTAATTTACTCCCGAAGATCCTTCATTTGAGTCTCATATTGATATGGACGTTCAATTTAGAAGCTTTGGAAATTAAATGACTTCCTTAATACTTGGACCCAATTTTTAACACCATATTTGTATTCTACTCTTCAATACCTTTCATTTGATACCCATATTGTCCTTATCGGTCCAATTTTGATTTTGGGTGGTGTTTTTTGGGTAACGGGGAAGGGTTCGCCCCCTTCGTATATCAACTAATTATATAGCCTATACCTCCTTCCTGACTATATTCGTAATCTACTCTCGAATACCTTTCATTTGAGTCCCATATTGGCATGCTCGTCCAATAAACCTATTTTAGGGGGTTTTGGGGTTGGGGCGGCCCCCCAGTTAATTGGACCCAATTTTAATATGATATTCGTACTCTACTCCTGAATAACTTTCATTTGAGTCCCATATTGTTCTGATCGGTACACTTTTATTTTTGGGTAGTACTTTTGAGGTAAGGGGAGGGTCCGCTCCCCCTCTGACATCGAAAAATTCAGCCGTTTTTGAGTCTATACGGAAGAAACAAACAAATTAATTTTTATATATAAGAAGATACGTGGTAGTATGGTTAATTTTTTTATTGCTTTCTAACTCCTTTATAGGTCTTTAACGGATATAAAGATACTTTGTTTAGATAACCCTTCAATATATCCATTACAATAAAGCTTATAAACCTTTTCAATATCTTAAAATCCACTTTTCATATATCAGTCAAATCTTATCCCTTTATGTCTAAGGAACATTATTGTAAACCTCTTATTACCCCCGCCATCACATCTGCAACTCAAACCAATAGCATAGCATTTGGTATATGCTGTAGATATGCTTTTTACACTTTGCCCAATAAATGCATTTCTTTAGCATGTGTGTGTGTGTGTGTGTGTGAGTGCCTGTTGTTGTATATATGGATGTAGTTACACAACGAATGTCCATTGCATATCTTTTATTCCTTGGGTTTGTGTGTGCATGCTTGCGTGCTTATGCAAGTCAATCTAAAATGCAATGTTGGCAAAAAACAAACACGGAAAGCGGAAACAGGAAAACAACATAAAACCGCCTTAGTTATTGCTTGAACATGAAAAAATGCAATTTTTCACTTGCCCTGCTAACTGTTCGTTGTTGATGGGGGGTCGGTCAATTGTGTTTGTTGTTAGTGAGTAGCGGTAGCGAGTGAGTGAGTGACACATGCTGCGGGACTTGTGAGTGAATGTTAAATCCTTTTGGATGGGATATCATGTCCATTTGTAGCATCTACTGGCCTGCAGTCATCGATTTGTGTTAAAGTCAGTGTGTCACCAGAAAAAGGAGGGATGATACAGTAGCCACACTGAAAAAGGAAATTTACTTTGCATAGACTCACTAGTCGAACTGGGCCCGTTCTGCTGCACAATATGGGATTCAAATGAAAGGTATTTAAGAGTAGAGTACGAATTTCATAATAAAAGTTGGGTCCAAGTAGCTGGGGGCCGACCCAGTCCCAAAATCCCTTAAAATAGGTTTATTTGACGATCATGACAATATGGGTCTTAAATGAAAGGTATTTGGGAGTAGATTACGAAAATAGTCAGCAAGTACAAATAGGGTTATAATTTGCTGATAACGGAAGGAGGCGGACCCTCCACCGTTACCTCAAAAACACCACCCAAAATCAAAAGTGGACCGATAAGGACAATATGGGTATCAAATGAAAAGTATGCAAGAGTAGATAACGAATCTGGCTTACAAATTCATATCAAAATATAGGGGGTCACCCCACCCCCACAAAAACGCTCAAAATGGGCACATAAGCCAATCACGGATATATGGGAGTTGGTTTGTTTGTTGCGTATAGACTGAAAAACGGCAAAACCGATTTTCTCGAAATTTTCGCATATGGTTGGTCTTGAAGGAAACAATGGCAATATAATTTTCCGTATCGGAGGGAAAATATCGCATATTGGGTCGGTTGGTCTGGAAGGAAACATTGGCTATATAATTTTTCCGTATCGGAAGGAAAAAGGGAGAACATCCTTTTTCCGTATCGGAAAGGATGTTCCCCCTTAATCAAAAGTGGACCGATCGGACAATATAGGAATCAAATGAAAGGTATTGGAGAGTTGAATACGAATATGGTATTAGTATTTGAGTCCAAGTACCCATCGGGCCGTCCCAACACCAAAACTCCCACAAACATACATATTGGACGTTCATTTCAATATAGGGCTCAAATGAAAGGTATTAAAAAGTAGATTACGAATATGACATTAAAAATTGCGTTCAAGTCTTGGTGGCACTGTTCCTCCTTAAGATACGTCAAATGAGTTATTTGACCCATTTTGACAATATGGGACTCAAATGAAAGGTATTTGAGAGTAGACAACGAATTTTGTGTTTGACTTTAGCACCCCCTTAATTAATGATGTTCAGCATTTCCGTTGGGAATAAAAAACGAATTTGATATATATTTTCAGTGCAAAGTGCCGGTGGCCGCCCCAGCCCCAAAACACCCTCCAAATGGTTCATATTTACCGGCCATGGCAATATGGGGCTCAAATTAAAGGGATTTTGAAGTGCAGCACGAATTTGATATCCATATTTGAGTCGAAACGTTTGAGGTGTCATCCCTCCCCTAATGAGAACATTACCCTAAGGAAGATCATTACCTCCAGGAACCGAGAAGGGACAAATTCTCACACATCAATGAGTGCTTTCCGATTCAAGTTGAAACTCAATGATTAAGAGGGGATAAACATCGCTTTGTCCGATGTTCCCGCCAGGATTCGAACGCGATCAGCGTCATAGGCTGCAATTATACGAATTCGATATCTGCATTTAAGGTGAAGTGTCTCCACTCTAAAAAGAAATTAGAGAGTTAAAGAAGTCGCAGCGGAGCGGGCACGGTTCGGCTAGTCTTTACTTCACCATGACGAAAATCTTGAGTTTACTGATTAAATTTACAGTTACAGTTCCATGATAAGTGTAAAATTAAATTCAAAGTTGTCATGGCCCCATTGTCCTTATTTCCCAGTTCCCACTGTTGTTACATTTGATGATGTGCTGTATACGACAATCACTGCAATGCAATAATCTCCCCACCACCCCACACTTGTTTCGGGGCAACAACGCATCAACGCTACAACAAAGATAAACGGAAGTGACAACTTAAGTTCAGTCTTCTTGGAATTGCCAGACATTGAGTTGTCACTTGGCTCCCACACAAAGGGAAAACAATGACAAAATCCTGTATGGTTGAGAATAGCCAGCCATTCGCATGTATATGACTATAACACCGAGATCCCACTGTGCAAACTGCCTTCTTCCGGTTTCCGCTGTGCTGTTGCGGCTCTCTGACATTATCTTTAACAATGGCGATATTTTTATTCCTTTGTAATCGGCTTATGGCCACTTTCACGAGGTATGCCCTCTCTTTACCAATGGTGACAGGCACTTACGGTGAGTTCGTTTTGATGGTGATGTATGCTACCGCAATGTGATGAAGGAAAGGGGCAAGAATAGGTTATTGCAAGTGAGAAATAGGGTTGCCAGATAGGTCAAAATATTTATTTAGCAAAATTAGTTGTTATTTAGATCAAGTTCGAGGTCTTAACTAAATAATAACAAAATTGAATAATAAAGGTCTACATATTCATACCCTACACCACTACTGTAGTACAGGATACTATAACTTAGTAAATTAGTTTGTAATACCCAAAAGGAAGAGAGATAGACCCATTGATAAGTATACCGATTGACTCAGAATCACTTTCTGATTCGATTTAGCCATGTCCGTCTGTCCGTCCGTCTGTGAGTCCATGTATTCTGTAATCAAAGTGCATGTCGTACTTGTTATCCAATCATCACGAAATTTTGCACATATCTCTTTTTTGGCCCAAGGACAAACGCTTTTGATTTTGGTAAAAATCGGTTCAGATTTAGATATAGCTTCCATATACATGTATTGTCCGATTTGCACTTAAATGACAGTAGTAACTACAATTTTCAAACGATCTGCTCAAAATTTGGCGCGGATTGTTTTACTACTGATCTTAACATATCTGCAAGATTTCATCAAAATCGGTTCAGATTGAGATATAGCTCCCATATATATGTATCGCCCGATTTGCATTTAAATGGCCGTAGTTACTACAGTTTTCAATCAATCTGGACAAAATTTGGCAATCCTAACATATCTGCAAAATTTCCTCAAAATCGGTTCAGATTTTGATATAGCTCCCATATATATGCATCGCCCGATTTGCACTTAAATGGCCATAGTAGCTACAATTTTCAATCAATCTGCACACAATTTGGCTCGGATTGTTTTCTTGCTAATATAAACGTATCTGCAGGATTTCATCAAAATCGGTTCAGATTGAGATATAGCTCCCATATATATGTATCGCCCGATTTGCACTTAATTGGCCGTAGTAGCTACAGTTTTCAACCGATCAGCACAAAATATGGCACGGATTGTTTTGTTACCGATCTTAATATATCTGCAAAATTTTATCAAAATCGGTTCAGATTTATGTATAGCTCCCATATATATGTATCGCCTGATTTGCACTTAAATTACCGTAGTATCTACAATTTTCAACCGATGTGCACAAAATTTGGCACGGATTGTTTTCTTGTTGATTTTAACATATCTGCAAAATTTTATCAAAATCGGTTCAGATTTATGTATAGCTCCCATATATATGTATCACCCGATTTGCACTTAAAAGACCGTAGTAGCTACAATTTTCAAACGATCTGCACAAAATTTGGTACGGATCGTTTTGTTGCTGATCTTAATGTATCTACAAGATTTCATCAAAATCGGTTCAGTTTTGGATATAGCTCCCATATATATGTATCGTCCGATTTGCACTTAAATGGCCGTAGTAGCTATAGTTTTCAATCAATCTGCACAAAATTTGGCACGAATTGATTTGTTACTGATCCTAACATATCTGCAAGATATCATCAAAATCGGTTCAAATTTAGAATTTAAAATTGTAGGTTAGTTTAAGGTATAATATAGTCGGCTCCTCCCGACTTTTGCCTTACTGCTTATCCAATGTCTGCCATCATTAAGCTGAACTTGGAGGAAATATGAACAAACAACATTTTTCAAATTCATGGCAACCCTGCACAGGGACCTTATTTATCCTGAGTTCACAGTTAGTCATGAAAAAATTATTTTTCTTGGCTGAATGGTGCTGCTTATCATGGTGGCGATCGTAAAAATGTTTTACTTCCCTCTAAAAGACATTTAGTCGCAGTTGACCTCCTTGCCTTACCAAAAGTTGGAATACCAACCTGCTGGTTGGTGTGGTTGATGATTTGATGCAGTTTTTTTTTGCTTACTACACTACGCTTGAGTGGCTGTTGTTTGGGAGCAATACAAGCCATGCCCTTCATAAATCGCCCATAACTTAGAAAGGATATCAAAAACAAGCGCAGGAAGTAGCATCAGTTCAAGGAGTGTAGTTGTGAAACGCATTACTAGGGCAGAGAGCGAGAGGGGAGCATTATGAAATGTGGCATTACTAGCCCAACATGGCAATGGCAGCCATAATCAAATAGTCGTAATTCTTTGAAGTGCGTAAATTTGTCCATGCTGAATTGTGAACAATTCCTGAAGATGATGATGATGGTGATGACCAAGTTGATGGTGATAGCATTACTACACAAACAGCTTTTGAGTTAGAAGCTCTCACCGGGGAACTTCTGTTGGCATCGTAAAACCTTTAAATATAGAAAGTAAGGGCGAAAGCGACGAGAAAAGGGGCAATGACTTGCCGGTTATATTTCATCATTAAACATCAATGGTTGAATGTTTCCGATGGTTAAATATTTGTTTAAGTGTTCCTTCATCAGTTGAGTATTGCAATTTATTTAACCATAAACAGAATTAAAAGTCTGTTCGCTTTGAGTATCTTTCTGTAAAGAGCACAAAAGGAAGTAAGCAAAGGGGGCATATGGTGGATATTTCTATAGCAAATGAATCACAAACGTCGAATTGAATTGCGTTTAAAGTGTTGTTAAATAGGCCGTAGCATGTAATGGAGGACCATTTGAGGACGTCTGTCTATAAATATTGAGCTAAAATGAGAATAGAATTTCAGCGAAATTTTCCCAAGAAAAACCAAAAGTACACATTCTATTTAAATATTTAAACTTCGATAAGAGGAATAAGCAAGTGATGACTTAGTATGGATACTAAGGTGGGCCAATTTTGTAAACGACAAAGCGATTATCAAAATCGACCAGAAAACCATGTAGACCATGGCAATGAAACCATTTAGACTCAAGGCACCAAAATCGAGCTTACGGTTTATATTGACAAAGTCCGTTTTTTTGAAGGTATATATATATGGGAGCTATATCCAAATCTGAACGTCATGCCAAAGTTTGTAGAGATCGGACATAAACACTGGCTTCTACAGCCTTAAAAGTCCATATCGGATGAAAGATACATATGGGAGCTATATCTAAACCACATCCGATTTTGATGAAATTATGCACACATATTGGGACGTCAAAGTCAACACCTCATGCAAAATTTTGTCAAGATCAGATCAAAATTGTGGTTTCTACAGCCGTAATAGGCCACATTGATTAAATGACATAAAGGGTGATTTTTTAGCTTTTATCTTTTTGGACAACACTGGTTTAAACAGCTTACGCTCGCTTCGTGTTTTGTTTCACTGTCAAGCATCTTCAGTTTGGTCTATAAATTAACCATGAATCGTCTTACAAACGAAGGAAGTTCATCGCGCGCTTCTTCCATTTTATGGACGAAGCTCAGCCTTGGCTCAATGGGTACGTAAATACGTACCCATTTTCGATTGTCGATTTTGAAGTGCAGATCAGCCAGAGCCATTGCAAGAGCTACCAATGCATCCAGAAAAAGTCACAGTTTAATGCGGTTTATGGGCTGGTGGCATCATTGGACCGTACTTCTCCAACGATGATGCGAATCGTAATGTAAATGTGAATGGTGAGCTCTACCGTGAGATTGTATCCAGCTTTTTTTCTGCCCAAAATGGATGAACTTGACTTGCATGACATGTGGTTTCAACAAAACAGTGCCACATACCACAAAGCATGCGTAACAATGGACTTAGTGAGAGGCGAGTTCGTTGAACATTTTATTTCACGTTCGGTACCGGTCAATAGCCTAACACCTTTGGCTATTTTTTGTGGGTCTATGTTAAAGCTTATGTCCATACAGACAAACCTGCTTCAATTGACGCATTGAAAGACAAGATTGAAGTGAGATACCGTCGTTGGAAAGTGTATGCCAAAATTGGACTAAACAGATGGACCATTTGGGGCACAGTCACGGTCAACATTTGCATGCAATAATCTTGAAACATTTAATTATATGGACCGTACTTTCGTTTCAAGTAAAGGTTTTATGCATTTGTCTGAATTATGTGTTTTTTTTTTTAACTTTCCTATAGCTCTTAATCACCCTATTCTATTGGAAAGTTTGTGAGTCATCCTGACTTAGAGCTTTTTTAGGCTCCATTTGCATTTCATTTAAATTTCTTTCAGATTTTACACTGCCCTTAGATTTAAGAATTTGTAATAACTCCCCCCCCCCCTTTAATTATTCAGCTTTCTATAATTTCTGTATCAATGCTACTCGTTTCCCTTCCTCCCCCTTGTTGCTCATATAATTTGACTGCCATTTTGATGTTTGCCAACACAATGGCCCCCAAGGCGGATATTTCGGTTACAAATTAAATAGATTTTCGATACAATCGCCTGGGTTATACACAACCACACGCAGTCATACCCATGCCCAGTATCCCCAGAATGGCATTGTTAATGCACTATGGCTATGCGCCGGCATGACCATGTTGGAGATGGTGGTCAACCGCATTGTTCCATCATAGTTCAAGGCTGCCGCGATATTAATTCAAACCTATCGTCACACAGATAATGGTCGATTGTGAGCTCGCTCTGGGGAAGCGGATAATATTCAACATTTATGATGACTGTACCATGTCAGGGGTACTTTACACACTTTACTTTGGGGATAATGATGGTTTCAGTGCGAACATCAGAGGGAATAATAGCTCTTAAAGCAATGCCACCGTCAAAGAGCAAAGAGTTGCCATGTAAGTGAAAAAATTTGGGGAAATTTACTGCTTTAAAAAACCTATTTTGGATCTTCTTGAGCATGTAGAAAGCGCAATTCCTATCCTATCCAAATCGGACCATAACCTGATATAGATCCCATATAAACCGATTTGGGATTTTGACTTCTTAAGCCTCTAGAGGGCGCAATTATTATCCGATTTGGCTGAAATTTTGTACAACGGCTCCTCCCATGACCTTTAGCATTCATGTCAAATATGGTCTGAATCAGTCTTTAGCCTGTGACAGCTCCCATATAAACCGATCTGCCTATTATACTTCTTGAGCCTCTGAAAGGCGCAATTCTTATTCGAATTGGCTGAAATTTTAAATAATGACTTCTACTACAGTCTCCAATATTCAAACATTCGATTCAATTATGGTTCGAATCGGATCATAACCTGATATAGCTCCAATAGTATAGGAATTCGTGAAGAGAACATCGGCAAACTTTGTCAGCTGTGGTTATCTCCTCCTAATGCTGGCAATATTTGTGAAAAAAATGTAAAAACTTCTCCCCAAAGAGGTGTCGCACTGTGGCATGCCGTTCGAACTTGGCTATAAAAAGGACGCCCATTATCATTGACACCCATTATCGTGAAATATCACTCATTGATATGTGAAAAGTTTGCCCCTGTTACTTGATAAAGTATTCATGGGCAAATTTGAATTTGCAAAATTTTCCATGGCAACCCACGCCTTAACCGTTTCGAATGCATCATTACTCAGTGGATTGTGTGACTGTTTCCTACTGCGTGTACACCACTATGCTGCAGCCACTAACATCACCATCATCACATCGGGAAGCTTAAATCATTTGCCAGATGCCTGATAATAATCATAATTTTTTCTAGTTTGCTCTACCAGTCTTTTACACAGCCAGTATATGAACCCATACACCCATACTATCACCAGGAATTCATGTGTAATCGGTTTTGTAGTTGCGATTGAAATTCCTCACCATTCTACCCAGCCGTTTACCACATCATTATTAGTGGGGATTGTGTTAATGGTGCGCCTGTTATTAATGTCGGCTTTGACGGTGGTATTAGTGTATGGCGTTATTACAAATACCCGCAAAACCTCTACGAAACTCATACACACACACATACTAACGCAGGGGGTTTTGCAACTCATTTGTTAAAGCCATGCGAAGAGTGACAATCAAAGCTGAAACTTGTAAGGATTTTTTGTTTGATTTAGACACAGTGTTTAGGTACTGTAAAAGTTATTTATATAAAGTACCAGATACTTTTATAGTTCCAGGTACTTATACAGAACCAGGTACTTATATAGTATCAGGTACTTATATGGTACCAGGTTCTTATATAGTACCAAGTACTTATATAATATCAGGTATTTATATAGTACCAGGTACTTATATAGTACCAAGTACTTATATAGAACCAGGTACTTACATAGTAACAGGTAACTATATAGTACCAGGTAATTATATAGTACCAGGTACTTATTTAGTACCATATACCTATACAGTACCAGGTACGTATATAATATAAGATATTTAAATTGTACCAGTTACTTATAAAGTGCCAGGTACTTATAGTACCAGGTACTTTCATGAAACCAGGTACTTATATGGTACCAGGTACTTATATAATACCAGGTACTTTTAGTACCTGGTACTAATATAATACCAGGTACTTATATGGTACCAGGTACTTATATGGTACCAGGTACGTATATGGTACCAGGTACTTATATGGTACCAGATACTTATATGGTACCAGGTACTTATATAGTACCAGATACTTATATAGTACCAGGTACTAATATAGTACCAGGTACTTATGTAGTAGCAGGTACTTATGTAGTACCGGGTACTTGTACAGTACCAGGTACTTATATAGTACCAGGTACTTATTTAGTACCAGGTACTTATATACTATTAGTCACTTATACATTACCAGATACTTATGTAGTACCAGATACTTACCCACTCAAATTTGTCTATTTTAAATTTGTTTTCAAACACAATCCTCTGTTTTACGACTTATTTGGTTTGATGACAGTGTGCGTACTTTAATACTTCCGGTAAAATGGCCAAGCTCATTGCCAGACTAAAGTGTTGAATGGAAAGCAAATGCCCTCACACATTTTATAGGCTATTTGTGTATGTGTGTGTGTCATAAAGATTCATCCCCCAATGTTGTTGCATGCTAAAAGTAAAATATTTAATCGTTTTTATTGTTATTATAACAATTTTTATGATCATTATTACCATTTTCATAGTCTGTTTTTACACATTTCTCAGCCCATCGACAGTCGTGCTGCTCTCTCCTTCCCATACTCCAACTATAACGGCTCAGCATCAGACGTTTTTACTATCACTTCGAAAAGTTCACTGTACCTTGGCATCGGAATTGTGTGTTATGGCGGCGCTTAATTTTCTTTTAGATAAAAATGTTAGAGGAGGGGGCGTTGGCCGCTTTTATTTTAACCATCGTTTTATTGCCCTTGTTCCTGTGGTCCTCCTATTGTTTTATTATTGTTTTTGTTATGTTTTTCTTGCTGGCTTTTTATCTAACGTGTCGACATTGTTCCGACATTTGTATTTTGTGTTAATGTTTCGCCATAGAAGGTGGTCCACAACAGATCTCTGGAGGGCAGGAAATGCGAGAGAGAGCAGAGGGGCAGGCTGGTTGGGTGCCTGTTGAGGAAGAAAGCAGTCAGCATTATGGCTTACAGAAATTATGTTTATTATATCTTTGCATGTGTTCACCATAATGGTTACAATAAAACGGTTTAGATTCTGCCATAAATAGCAACAGACTTCATATAGACACACACACACACACATATATATATATATATATATATATATATATACCTTCTATATGCCTGTGTGTATCAGTATTATGCTGTATGCTCACGAATTACAAAGGTGGGGTTATTTTTACTAGCTGTGGGAGATTTGTGTTGTTATTTTTTCTATTAAATGGTGGCCACTCATCGCTGTTTATGACTTCTTAAGTTTTGTACTCGCTTCAATCAATGAACATTGGGGTGGATTGAAAGAAAGATAAAAAGAAAGAAGAAAGAAGAAAATCCATCAGAAATTGAAATTTCACATGCAAAACTTAAAGAGGCTGTATCTCCTAAACTATGCGTCCTAGAGGAAAATGGACCTTAATTCGTGACTCCATCAAAAAATTTGTAGTTTCATCGGAATTTTCAGTTGGAAAACTTTGTTTAGGAGATATGGCCTTTTAAGTCTTCCAACTGAAATTTCGAATTTTCGGAAGTGATCACGAATTAACCTTAGTTTTGCTGTAGGACGCTTAGTTTAGGAGATATGGCCTTTTAAGACTTCCAACTGAAATTTCGAATTTTTGGAAGTGATCACGAATTAAATTTTCCAACTGAAAATATCGAATTTTTGGAAGTTATCACGAATCGACCTTAGTTTTGCTGTAGGACGCTTAATTTAGGAGATATGACCATTTTAAGTTTTCCAACTGAAATTTCTGAAAATTTCGAATTTTCGGAAGTGATCACGTATTGACCTTAGTTTTGCTGTAGGACGCTTAGTTTAGGAGATATGGCCATTTAAAGTTTTCCAACTGAAAATTTCGAATTTTTGGAAATGATCACGACTAAACCATAGTTTTGCTGTAGGACGCTTAGTTTAGGAGATATGGCCATTTTAAGTTTTCCAACTGAAATTTCTGAAAATTTCGAATCTTCGGAAGTGATCACGAATTAACCTTAGTTTTGCTGTAGGACGCTTAGTTTAGGAGATATGGCCATTTTAAGTTTTCCAACTGAAAATTTCGAATTTTTGGAAATGATTACGAATTAACCTTAGTTTTGCTGTAGGACGCTTAGTTTAGGAGATATGGCCATTTTAAATTTTCCAACTGAAATTTCTGAAAATTTCGAATTTTCGGAAGTGATCACGAATTAACCTTAGTTTTGCTGTAGGACGCTTAGTTTAAGAGATATGGCCATTTTAAGTTTTCCAACTGAAAATTTCGAATTCTCGGAAGTGATCACGAATTAACCTTAGTTTTGCTGTAGGACGCTTAGTTTGGGAGATATGGCCATTTTAAGTTTTCCAACTGAAAATATCGAATTTTTGGAAGTTATCACGAATCGACATTAGTTTTGCTGTAGGACGCTTAGTTTAGGAGATATGGCCATTTTAAGTTTTCCAACTGAAATTTCTGAAAATTTCGAATTTTCGGAAGTGATCACGAATTAACCTTAGTTTTGCTGTAGGACGCTTAGTTTAGGAGATATGGCCATTTCAAGTTTTCCAACTGAAAATTTCGAATTTTTGGAAATGATCACGACTAAACCATAGTTTTGCTGTAGGACGCTTAGTTTAGGAGATATGGCCATTTTAAGTTTTCCAACTGAAATTTCTGAAAATTTCGAATTTTCGGAAGTGATCACGAATTAACCTTAGTTTTGCTGTAGGACGCTTAGTTTAGGAGATATGGCCATTTTAAGTTTTCCAACTGAAAATTTCGAATTTTCGGAAGTGATCACGAATTAACCTTAGTTTTGCTGTAGGACGCTTAGTTTAGGAGATATGGTCATTTTAAGTTTTCCAACTGAAAATTTCGAATTTTTGGAAGTGATCACGAATTAACCTTAGTTTTGCTGTAGGACGCTTAGTTTAGGAGATATGGCCATTCTAAGTTTTCCAACTGAAATTTCTGAAAATTCCGAATTTTTGGAAGTGATCACGAATTAACCTTAGTTTTGCTGTAGGACGCTTAGTTTAGGAGATATGGCCATTTTAAGTTTTCCAACTGAAAATTTCGAATTTTTGGAAATGATCACGAATAAACCTTAGTTTTGCTGTAGGACGCTTAGTTTAGGAGATATGGCCAGTTTAAGTTTTCCAACTGAAATTTCTGAAAATTTCGAATTTTTGGAAGTGATCACGAATTAACCTTAGTTTTGCTGTAGGACGCTTAGTTTAGGAGATATGGCCATTTTAAGTTTTCCAACTAAAATTTCGAATTTTGGGAAGTTATCACGAATCGACCTTAGTTTTGCTGTAGGAGATATGGCCATTTTATGTTTTCCAACTGAAAATTTCGAATTTTTGGAAGTGATCACGAATCGACCTTAGTTTTGCTGTAGGACGCTTAGTTTAGGAGATATGGCCATTTTAAGTTTTCCAACTGAAAATTTTGAATTTTTGAAAGTGATCTCGAATTAACCTTAATTTTGCTGTAGGACGCTTAGTTTAGGAGATATGGCCATTCTAAGTTTTCCAACTGAAATTTCTGAAAATTTCGAATTTTCGGAAGTGATCACGAATTAACCTTAGTTTTGCTGTAGGACGCTTAGTTTAGGAGATATGGCCATTTTAAGTTTTCCAACTGAAATTTCTGAAAATTTCGAATTTTCGGAAGTGATCTCGAATTAACCTTAGTTTTGCTGTAGGACGCTTAGTTTAGGAGATATGGCCATTTTAAGTTTTCCAACTGAAAATTTCGAATTTTCGGAAATGATCACGAATTAACCTTAGTTTTGCTGTAGGACGCTTAGTTTAGGAGATATGGCCATTTAAAGTTTTCCAACTGAAATTTCTGAAAATTTCGAATTTTTGGAAATGATCACGAATAAACCTTAGTTTTGCTGTAGGACGCTTAGTTTAGGAGATATGGCCATTTTAAGTTTTCCAACTGAAATTTCGAATTTTTGGAAGTGATCACGAATTAACCTTAGTTTTGCTGTAGGACTCTTAGTTTAGGAGATATGGCCATTTTAAGTTTTCCAACTGAAAATTTCGAATTTTGGGAAGTTATCACGAATCGACCTTAGTTTTGCTGTAGGACGCTTAGGTTAGGAGATATGGCCATTTTAAGTTTTCCAACTGAAATTTCTGAAAATTTCGAATTTTTGGAAGTGATCACGAATTAACCTTAGTTTTGCTGTAGGACGCTTAGTTTAGGAGATATGGCCATTTTAAGTTTTCCAACTGAAATTTCTGAAAATTTCGAATTTTGGGAAGTTATCACGAATCGACCTTAGTTTTGCTGTAGGACGCTTAGGTTAGGAGATATGGCCATTTTAAGTTTTCCAACTGAAATTTCTGAAAATTTCGAATTTTTGGAAGTGATCACGAATTAACCTTAGTTTTGCTGTAGGACGCTTAGTTTAGGAGATATGGCCATTTTAAGTTTTCCAACTGAAAATTTCGAATTTTTGGAAGTTAATCACGAATTAACCTTAATTTTGCTGTAGGACGCTTAGTTTAGGAGATATGGCCATTTTAAGTTTTCCAACTGAAATTTCGAATTTTTGGAAGTGATCACGAATTAACTTTAGTTTTGATGTAGGACGCTTAGTTTAGGAGATATGGCCATTTTAAGTTTTCCAAATGAAATTTCGAATTTTCGGAAGTGATCACGAATAAACCTTAGTTTTGCTGTAGGACGCTTAGTTTAGGAGATATGGCCATTTTAAGTTTTCCAGCTGAAAATTTCGAATTTTTGGAAATGATCACGAATTAACCTTAGTTTTGCTGTAGGACGCTTAGTTTAGGAGATATGGCTATTTTAATTTTTCCAACTGAAATTTCGAATTTTTGGAAGTGATCACGAATTAACCTTAGTTCTTAGGACGCTTAGTTTAGGAGATATGGCCATTTTAATTTTCTAACTGAAAATTTAAAATTTTTGGAAGTGATCACGAAATAACCTTAGTTTTGCTGTAGGACGCTTAGTTTAGGAGATATGGTCATTTTAAGTTTTCCAACTGAAATTTCGAATTTTCGGAAGTGATCACGAATTAACCTTAGTTTTGCTGTAGGACGCTTAGTTTAGGAGATATGGCCATTTTAAGTTTTCCAGCTGAAAATTTCGAATTTTTGGAAATGATCACGAATTAACCTTAGTTTTGCTGTAGGACGCTTAGTTTAGGAGATATGGCCATTTTAAGTTTTCCAACTGAAATTTCTGAAAATTTCGAATTTTCGGAAGTGATCACGAATAGACCTTAGTTTTGCTGTAGGACGCTTAGTTTAGGAGATATGGCCATTTTAAGTTTTCCAACTGAAATTTCGAATTTTTGGAAGTGATCACAAATTAACCTTAGTTTTGCTGTAGGACGCTTAGTTTAGGAGATATGGCCATTTTAAGTTTTCCAACTGAAAATTTAAAATTTTTGGAAGTGATCACGAATTAACCTTAGTTTTGCTGTAGGACGCTTAGTTTAGGAGATATGGCCATTTTAAGTTTTCCAACTGAAAATTTCGAATTTTTGGAAGTGATCACGAATTAACCTTAGTTTTGCTGTAGGACGCTTAGTTTAGGAGATATGGCCATTTTAAGTTTTCCAACTGAAATTTCGAATTTTTGGAAGTGATCACAAATTAACCTTAGTTTTGCTGTAGGACGCTTAGTTTAGGAGATATGGCCATTTTAAGTTTTCCAACTGAAAATTTCAAATTTTTGGAAGTGATCACGAATTAACCTTAGTTTTGCTGTAGGACGCTTAGTTTAGGAGATATGGCCATTTTAAGTTTTCCAACTGAAATTTCGAATTTTTGGAAGTGATCACGAATTAACCTTAGTTTTGCTGTAGGACGCTTAGTTTAGGAGATATGGCCATTTTAAGTCTTCCAACTGAAATTTCGAATTTTTGGAAGTGATCACAAATTAACCTTAGTTTTGCTGTAGGACGCTTAGTTTAGGAGATATGGCCATTTTAAGTTTTCCAACTGAAAATTTCAAATTTTTGGAAGTGATCACGAATTAACCTTAGTTTTGCTGTAGGACGCTTAGTTTAGGAGATATGGCCATTTTAAGTTTTCCAACTGAAATTTCGAATTTTTGGAAGTGATCACGAATTAACCTTAGTTTTGCTGTAGGACGCTTAGTTTAGGAGATATGGCCATTTTAAGTTTTCCAACTGAAATTTCGAATTTTTGGAAGTGATCACGAATTAACCTTAGTTTTGCTGTAGGACGCTTAGTTTAGGAGATATGGCCATTTTAAGTTTTCCAACTGAAATTTCGAATTTTTGGAAGTGATCACAAATTAACCTTAGTTTTGCTGTAGGACGCTTAGTTTAGGAGATATGGCCATTTTAAGTTTTCCAACTGAAATTTCGAATTTTTGGAAGTGATCACAAATTAACCTTAGTTTTGCTGTAGGACGCTTAGTTTAGGAGATATGGCCATTTTAAGTTTTCCAACTGAAATTTCGAATTTTTGGAAGTGATCACGAATTAACCTTAGTTTTGCTGTAGGACGCTTAGTTTAGGAGATATGGCCATTTTATGATCACGAATTAACCTTAGTTTTGCTGTAGGACGCTTAGTTTAGGAGATATGGCCATTTTAAGTTTTCCAACTGAAATTTCGAATTTTTGGAAGTGATCACAAATTAACCTTAGTTTTGCTGTAGGACGCTTAGTTTAGGAGATATGGCCATTTTAAGTTTTCCAACTGAAAATTTCAAATTTTTGGAAGTGATCAAGAATTAACCTTAGTTTTGCTGTAGGACGCTTAGTTTAGGAGATATGGCCATTTTAAGTTTTCCAACCGAAATTTCGAATTTTCGGAAGTGATCACGAATTAACCTTAGTTTTGCTGTAGGACGCTTAGTTTAGGAGATATGGCCATTTTAAGTTTTCCAACTGAAAATTTCAAATTTTTGGAAGTGATCACTTAGTTTTGCTGTAGGACGCTTAGTTTATGAGATATGGCCATTTTAAGTTTTCCAACCGAAATTTCGAATTTTCGGAAGTGATCACGAATTAACCTTAGTTTTGCTGTAGGACGCTTAGTTTAGGAGATATGGCCATTTTAAGTTTTCCAACTGAAATTTCGAATTTTTGGAAGTGATCACAAATTAACCTTAGTTTTGCTGTAGGACGCTTAGTTTAGGAGATATGGCCATTTTAAGTTTTCCAACTGAAAATTTCAAATTTTTGGAAGTGATCAAGAATTAACCTTAGTTTTGCTGTAGGACGCTTAGTTTAGGAGATATGGCCATTTTAAGTTTTCCAACTGAAATTTCGAATTTTTGGAAGTGATCACAAATTAACCTTAGTTTTGCTGTAGGACGCTTAGTTTAAGAGATATGGCCATTTTAAGTTTTCCAACTGAAAATTTCAAATTTTTGGAAGTGATCACGAATTTACCTTAGTTTTGCTGTAGGACGCTTAGTTTAGGAGATATGGCCATTTTAAGTTTTCCAACTGAAAATTTCGAATTTTTGGAAGTGATCACTAATTAACCTTAGTTTTGCTGTAGGACGCTTAGTTTAGGAGATATGGCCATTTTAAGTTTTCCAAATGAAAATTTCGAATTTTTGGAAGTGATCACGAATTAACCTTAGTTTTGCTGTAGGACGCTTAGTTTAGGAGATATGGCCATTTTAAGTTTTCCAACTGAAAATTTCGAATTTTTGGAAGTGATCACGAATTAGCCTTAGTTTTGCTGTAGGACGCTTAGTTTAGGAGATATGGCCATTTTAAGTTTTCCAAATGAAATTTTGAATTTTTGGAAGTGATCACTAATTTACCTTAGTTTTGCTGTAGGACGCTTAGTTTAGGAGATATGGCCATTTTAAGTTTTCCAAATGAAAATTTCGAATTTTTGGAAGTGATCACTAATTTACCTTAGTTTTGCTGTAGGACGCTTAGTTTAGGAGATATGGCCATTTTAAGTTTTCCAACTGAAATTTCGAATTTTTGGAAGTGATCACAAATTAACCTTAGTTTTGCTGTAGGACGCTTAGTTTAGGAGATATGGCCATTTTAAGTTTTCCAACTGAAAATTTCAAATGATCACGAATTAACCTTAGTTTTGCTGTAGGACGCTTAGTTTAGGAGATATGGCCATTTTAAGTTTTCCAAATGAAATTTTGAATTTTTGGAAGTGATCACGAATTAACCTTAGTTTTGCTGTAGGACGCTTAGTTTAGGAGATATGGCCATTTTAAGTTTTCCAACTGAAATTTCGAATTTTTGGAAGTGATCACAAATTAACCTTAGTTTTGCTGTAGGACGCTTAGTTTAGGAGATATGGCCATTTTAAGTTTTCCAACTGAAAATTTCAAATGATCACGAATTAACCTTAGTTTTGCTGTAGGACGCTTAGTTTAGGAGATATGGCCATTTTAAGTTTTCCAACTGAAAATTTCAAATGATCACGAATTAACCTTAGTTTTGCTGTAGGACGCTTAGTTTAGGAGATATGGCCATTTTAAGTTTTCCAAATGAAAATTTCGAATTTTTGGAAGTGATCACTAATTTACCTTAGTTTTGCTGTAGGACGCTTAGTTTAGGAGATATGGCCATTTTAAGTTTTCCAACTGAAATTACGAATTTTTGGAAGTGATCACTAATTATCCTTAGTTTTGCTGTAGGACGCTTAGTTTAGGAGATATGGCCATTTTAAGTTTTCCAACTGAAAATTTCGAATTTTTGGAAGTGATCACTAATTAACCTTAGTTTTGCTGTAGGACGCTTAGTTTAGGAGATATGGCCATTTTAAGTTTTCCAAATGAAATTTTGAATTTTTGGAAGTGATCACGAATTAACCTTAGTTTTGCTGTAAGACGCTTAATTTAGGAGATTTGGCCATTTTAAGTTTTCCAACTGAAAATTTCGAATTTTTGGAAGTAATCACGAATTAACCTTAGTTTTACTGTAGGACGCTTAGTTTAGGAGATATGGCCATTTTAAGTTTTCCAACTGAAATTTCGAATTTTTGGAAGTGATCACAAATTAACCTTAGTTTTGCTGTAGGACGCTTAGTTTAGGAGATATGGCCATTTTAAGTTTTCCAACTGAAAATTTCGAATTTTTGGAAGTGATCACTAAATAACCTTAGTTTTGCTGTAGGTCGCTTAGTTTAGGAGATATGGCCATTTTAAGTTTTCCAAATGAAATTTTGAATTTTTGGAAGTGATCACGAATTAACCTTAGTTTTGCTGTAGGACGCTTAGTTTAGGAGATATGGCCATTTTAAGTTTTCCAACTGAAATTTCGAATTTTCGGAAGTGATCACGAATTAACCTTAGTTTTGCTGTAGGACGCTTAGTTTAGGAGATATGGCCATTTTAACTGAAAATTTCGAATTTTTGGAAGTGATCACAAATTAACCTTAGTTTTGCTGTAGGACGCTTAGTTTAAGAGATATGGCCATTTAAAGTTTTCCAATTGAAAATTTCGAATTTTTGGAAGTGATCACGAATTAACCTTAGTTTTGCTGTAGGACGCTTAGTTTAGGAGATATGGCCATTTTAAGTTTTCCAAATGAAATTTCGAATTTTTGGAAGTTTTGCTGTAGGACGCTTAGTTTAGGAGATATGGCCATTTTAAGTTTTCCAAATGAAATTTCGAATTTTTGGAAGTTTTGCTGTGGGAAGTTTAGTTTAGGAGATATGGCCATTTTAAGTTTTCCAACTGAAAATTTCAAATTTTTGGAAGTGATCACGAATTAACCTTAGTTTTGCTGTAGGACGCTTAGTTTAGGAGATATGGCCATTTTAAGTTTTCCAACTGAAAATTTCGAATTTTTGGAAGTGATCACGAATTAACCTTAGTTTTGCTGTAGGACGCTTAGTTTAGGAGATATGGCCATTTTAAGTTTTCCAAATGAAATTTCGAATATTTGGAAGTGATCTCGAATTAACCTTAGTTTTACTCTAGGACGCTTAGTTTAGGAGATATGGCCATTTTACATTTTCCAACTGAAAATTTCAAATTTTCGGAAGTGATCACGAATTAACCTTAGTTTTGCTGTAGGACGCTTAGTTTAGGAGATATGGCCATTTTAAGTTTTCCAACTGAAAATTTCGAATTTTTGGAAGTGATCACTAATTAACCTTAGTTTTGCTGTAGGACGCTTAGTTTAGGAGATATGGCCATTTTAAGTTTTCCAAATGAAATTTTGAATTTTTGGAAGTGATCACGAATTAACCTTAGTTTTGCTGTAGGACGCTTAGTTTAGGAGATATGGCCATTTTAAGTTTTCCAACTGAAAATTTCAAATGATCACGAATTAACCTTAGTTTTGCTGTAGGACGCTTAGTTTAGGAGATATGGCCATTTTAAGTTTTCCAAATGAAAATTTCGAATTTTTGGAAGTGATCACTAATTTACCTTAGTTTTGCTGTAGGACGCTTAGTTTAGGAGATATGGCCATTTTAAGTTTTCCAACTGAAATTACGAATTTTTGGAAGTGATCACTAATTATCCTTAGTTTTGCTGTAGGACGCTTAGTTTAGGAGATATGGCCATTTTAAGTTTTCCAACTGAAAATTTCGAATTTTTGGAAGTGATCACTAATTAACCTTAGTTTTGCTGTAGGACGCTTAGTTTAGGAGATATGGCCATTTTAAGTTTTCCAAATGAAATTTTGAATTTTTGGAAGTGATCACGAATTAACCTTAGTTTTGCTGTAAGACGCTTAATTTAGGAGATTTGGCCATTTTAAGTTTTCCAACTGAAAATTTCGAATTTTTGGAAGTAATCACGAATTAACCTTAGTTTTACTGTAGGACGCTTAGTTTAGGAGATATGGCCATTTTAAGTTTTCCAACTGAAATTTCGAATTTTTGGAAGTGATCACAAATTAACCTTAGTTTTGCTGTAGGACGCTTAGTTTAGGAGATATGGCCATTTTAAGTTTTCCAACTGAAAATTTCGAATTTTTGGAAGTGATCACTAAATAACCTTAGTTTTGCTGTAGGTCGCTTAGTTTAGGAGATATGGCCATTTTAAGTTTTCCAAATGAAATTTTGAATTTTTGGAAGTGATCACGAATTAACCTTAGTTTTGCTGTAGGACGCTTAGTTTAGGAGATATGGCCATTTTAAGTTTTCCAACTGAAATTTCGAATTTTCGGAAGTGATCACGAATTAACCTTAGTTTTGCTGTAGGACGCTTAGTTTAGGAGATATGGCCATTTTAACTGAAAATTTCGAATTTTTGGAAGTGATCACAAATTAACCTTAGTTTTGCTGTAGGACGCTTAGTTTAAGAGATATGGCCATTTAAAGTTTTCCAATTGAAAATTTCGAATTTTTGGAAGTGATCACGAATTAACCTTAGTTTTGCTGTAGGACGCTTAGTTTAGGAGATATGGCCATTTTAAGTTTTCCAAATGAAATTTCGAATTTTTGGAAGTTTTGCTGTAGGACGCTTAGTTTAGGAGATATGGCCATTTTAAGTTTTCCAAATGAAATTTCGAATTTTTGGAAGTTTTGCTGTGGGAAGTTTAGTTTAGGAGATATGGCCATTTTAAGTTTTCCAACTGAAAATTTCAAATTTTTGGAAGTGATCACGAATTAACCTTAGTTTTGCTGTAGGACGCTTAGTTTAGGAGATATGGCCATTTTAAGTTTTCCAACTGAAAATTTCGAATTTTTGGAAGTGATCACGAATTAACCTTAGTTTTGCTGTAGGACGCTTAGTTTAGGAGATATGGCCATTTTAAGTTTTCCAAATGAAATTTCGAATATTTGGAAGTGATCTCGAATTAACCTTAGTTTTACTCTAGGACGCTTAGTTTAGGAGATATGGCCATTTTACATTTTCCAACTGAAAATTTCAAATTTTCGGAAGTGATCACGAATTAACCTTAGTTTTGCTGTAGGACGCTTAGTTTAGGAGATATGGCCATTTTAAGTTTTCCAACTGAAAATTTCGAATTTTTGGAAGTGATCACTAATTAACCTTAGTTTTGCTGTAGGACGCTTAGTTTAGGAGATATGGCCATTTTAAGTTTTCCAAATGAAATTTTGAATTTTTGGAAGTGATCACGAATTAACCTTAGTTTTGCTGTAGGACGCTTAGTTTAGGAGATATGGCCATTTTAAGTTTTCCAACTGAAATTTCGAATTTTCGGAAGTGATCACGAATTTACCTTGGTTTAGCTGAAGGTCGCTTAGTTTAAGAGATATGGCCATTTTAAGTTTTCCAACTGAAATTTCGAATTTTTGGAAGTGATCACGATTTAACCTTAGTTTCGCTGTAGGACGCTTAGTTTAGGAGATATGGCCATTTTAAGTTTTCCTACTGAAATTTCGAATTTTTGGAAGTGATCACTAATTAACCTTAGTTTTGCTGTAGGAGGCTTAGTTTAGAAGATATGGCCATTTTAAGTTTCCAACTGAAAATTTCGAATTTTTGGAAGTGATCACGAATTAACCTTAGTTTTGCTGTAGGACGCTTAGTTTAGGAGATATGGCCATTTTAAGTTTTCCAACTGAAAATTTCGAATTTTTGGAAGTGATCACTAATTAACCTTAGTTTTGCTGTAGGACGCTTAGTTTAGGAGATATGGCCATTTTAAGTTTTCCAAATGAAATTTTGAATTTTTGGAAGTGATCACGAATTAACCTTAGTTTTGCTGTAGGACGCTTAGTTTAGGAGATATGGCCATTTTAAGTTTTCCAACTGAAATTTCGAATTTTCGGAAGTGATCACGAATTTACCTTGGTTTAGCTGAAGGTCGCTTAGTTTAAGAGATATGGCCATTTTAAGTTTTCCAACTGAAATTTCGAATTTTTGGAAGTGATCACGATTTAACCTTAGTTTCGCTGTAGGACGCTTAGTTTAGGAGATATGGCCATTTTAAGTTTTCCTACTGAAATTTCGAATTTTTGGAAGTGATCACTAATTAACCTTAGTTTTGCTGTAGGAGGCTTAGTTTAGAAGATATGGCCATTTTAAGTTTTCCAACTGAAAATTTCGAATTTTTGGAAGTGATCACGAATTAACCTTAGTTTTGCTGTAGGACGCTTAGTTTAGGAGATATGGCCATTTTAAGTTTTCCAAATGAAAATTTCGAATTTTTGGAAGTGATCACGAATTAACCTTAGTTTTGCTGTAGGACGCTTAGTTTAGGAGATATGGCCATTTTAAGTTTTCCAACTGAAATTTCGAATTTTTGGAAGTGATCACAAATTAACCTTAGTTTTGCTGTAGGACGCTTAGTTTAGGAGATATGGCCATTTTAAGTTTTCCAACTGAAAATTTCGAATTTTTGGAAGTGATCACTAATTAACCTTAGTTTTGCTGTAGGACGCTTAGTTTAGGAGATATGGCCATTTTAAGTTTTCCAACTGAAAATTTCGAATTTTTGGAAGTGATCACTAATTAACCTTAGTTTTGCTGTAGGACGCTTAGTTTAGGAGATATGGCCATTTTAAGTTTTCCAAATGAAATTTCGAATATTTGGAAGTGATCACGAATTAACCTTAGTTTTACTCTAGGACGCTTAGTTTAGGAGATATGGCCATTTTAAGTTTTCCAAATTAAATTTCGAATTTTTGGAAGTGATCACGAATTAACCTTAGTTTTGCTGTAGGACGCTTAGTTTAAGAGATATGGCCATTTTAAGTTTTCCAAATGAAATTTCGGATTTTCGGAAGTGATCATGAATTAACCTTAGTTTTGCTGTGGGAAGTTTAGTTTAGGAGATATGGCCATTTTAAGTTTTCCAACTGAAATTTCGAATTTTCGGAAGTGATCACGAATTAACCTTAGTTTTGCTGTAGGACGCTTAGTTTAGGAGATATGGCC
Organism: Stomoxys calcitrans; assembly: GCF_963082655.1. Lineage (NCBI taxonomy): Eukaryota > Metazoa > Arthropoda > Insecta > Diptera > Muscidae > Stomoxys > Stomoxys calcitrans. The sequence continues at coordinate 147,043,740 of NC_081556.1, read as the reverse complement.
ATTTTAAATTTTCCAACTGAAAATTTCAAATTTTCGGAAGTGATCACGAATTAATCTTAGTTTTGCTGTAGGACGCTTAGTTTAGGAGATATGGCCATTTTAAGTTTTCCAACTGAAAATTTCAAATTTTTGGAAGTGATCACGAATTAATCTTAGTTTTGCTGTAGGACGCTTAGTTTAGGAGATATGGCCATTTTAAGTTTTCCAAATGAAATTTTGAATTTTTGGAAGTGATCACGAATTAACCTTAGTTTTGCTGTAGGACGCTTAGTTTAGGAGATATGACCATTTTAAGTTTTCCAAATGAAATTTCGAATTTTTGGAAGTGATCACAAATTAACCTTAGTTTTGCTGTAGGACGCTTAGTTTAGGAGATATGGCCATTTTAAGTTTTCCAACTGAAAATTTTGAATTTTTGGAAGTGATCACGAATTAACCTTAGTTTTGCTGTAGGACGCTTAGTTTAGGAGATATGGCCATTTTAAGTTTTCCAACTGAAAATTTCGAATTTTTGGAAGTGATCACGAATTAACCTTAGTTTTGCTGTAGGACGCTTAGTTTAGGAGATATGGCCATTTTAAGTTTTCCAAATGAAATTTCGGATTTTCGGAAGTGATCACGAATTAACCTTAGTTTTGCTGTGGGAAGTTTAGTTTAGGAGATATGGCCATTTTAAGTTTTCCAACTGAAATTTCGAATTTTCGGAAGTGATCACGAATTAACCTTAGTTTTGCTGTAGGACGCTTAGTTTAGGAGATATGGCCATTTTAAATTTTCCAACTGAAAATTTCAAATTTTCGGAAGTGATCACGAATTAATCTTAGTTTTGCTGTAGGACGCTTAGTTTAGGAGATATGGCCATTTTAAGTTTTCCAACTGAAAATTTCAAATTTTTGGAAGTGATCACGAATTAATCTTAGTTTTGCTGTAGGACGCTTAGTTTAGGAGATATGGCCATTTTAAGTTTTCCAAATGAAATTTTGAATTTTTGGAAGTGATCACGAATTAACCTTAGTTTTGCTGTAGGACGCTTAGTTTAGGAGATATGGCCATTTTAAGTTTTCCAAATGAAATTTCGAATTTTTGGAAGTGATCACAAATTAACCTTAGTTTTGCTGTAGGACGCTTAGTTTAGGAGATATGGCCATTTTAAGTTTTCCAACTGAAAATTTCAAATTTTTGGAAGTGATCACGAATTAATCTTAGATATGGCCATTTTAAGTTTTCCAACTGAAAATTTCAAATTTTTGGAAGTGATCACGAATTAACCTTAGTTTTGCTGTAGGACGCTTAGTTTAGGAGATATGGCCATTTTAAGTTTTCCAACTGAAAATTTCGAATTTTTGGAAGTGATCACGAATTAACCTTAGTTTTGCTGTAGGACGCTTAGTTTAGGAGATATGGCCATTTTAAGTTTTCCAAATGAAATTTCGAATATTTGGAAGTGATCACGAATTAACCTTAGTTTTACTCTAGGACGCTTAGTTTAGGAGATATGGCCATTTTACATTTTCCAACTGAAAATTTCAAATTTTCGGAAGTGATCACGAATTAACCTTAGTTTTGCTGTAGGACGCTTAGTTTAGGAGATATGGCCATTTTAAGTTTTCCAACTGAAAATTTCAAATTTTTGGAAGTGATCACGAATTAATCTTAGATATGGCCATTTTAAGTTTTCCAACTGAAAATTTCGAATTTTTGGAAGTGATCACGAATTAACCTTAGTTTTGCTGTAGGACGCTTAGTTTAGGACATATGGCCATTTTAAGTTTTCCAACTGAAAATTTCGAATTTTTGGAAGTGATCACTAATTAACCTTAGTTTTGCTGTAGGACGCTTAGTTTAGGAGATATGGCTATTTTAAGTTTTCCAAATGAAAATTTCGAATTTTTGGAAGTGATCACGAATTAACCTTAGTTTTGCTGTAGGACGCTTAGTTTAGGAGATATGGCCATTTTAAGTTTTCCAACTGAAAATTTCAAATTTTTGGAAGTGATCACGAATTAATCTTAGATATGGCCATTTTAAGTTTTCCAACTGAAAATTTCGAATTTTTGGAAGTGATCACGAATTAACCTTAGTTTTGCTGTAGGACGCTTAGTTTAGGACATATGGCCATTTTAAGTTTTCCAACTGAAAATTTCGAATTTTTGGAAGTGATCACTAATTAACCTTAGTTTTGCTGTAGGACGCTTAGTTTAGGAGATATGGCCATTTTAAGTTTTCCAAATGAAAATTTCGAATTTTTGGAAGTGATCACGAATTAACCTTAGTTTTGCTGTAGGACGCTTAGTTTAGGAGATATGGCCATTTTAAGTTTTCCAACTGAAAATTTAAAATTTTTGGAAGTGATCACGAATTAACCTTAGTTTTGCTGTAGGACGCTTAGTTTAGAAGATATGGCCATTTTAAGTTTTCCAACTGAAATTTCGAATTTTCGGAAGTGATCACGAATTTACCTTGGTTTAGCTGAATGTCGCTTAGTTTAAGAGATATGGCCATTTTAAGTTTTCCAACTGAAATTTCGAATTTTTGGAAGTGATCACGATTTAACCTTAGTTTTGCTGTAGGACGCTTAGTTTAGGAGATATGGCCATTTTAAGTTTTCCTACTGAAATTTCGAATTTTTGGAAGTGATCACGAATTAACCTTAGTTTTGCTGTAGGACGCTTAGTTTAGGAGATATGGCCATTTTAAGTTTTCCAACTGAAAATTTCGAATTTTTGGAAGTGATCACAAATTAACCTTAGTTTTGCTGTAGGACGCTTAGTTTAAGAGATATGGCCATTTAAAGTTTTCCAAATGAAAATTTCGAATTTTTGGAAGTGATCACTAATTAACCTTAGTTTTGCTGTAGGACGCTTAGTTTAGGAGATATGGCCATTTTAAGTTTTCCAACTGAAAATTTCGAATTTTTGGAAGTGATCACTAATTAACCTTAGTTTTGCTGTAGGACGCTTAGTTTAGGAGATATGGCCATTTTAAGTTTTCCAAATGAAAATTTCGAATTTTTGGAAGTGATCACGAATTAACCTTAGTTTTGCTGTAGGACGCTTAGTTTAGGAGATATGGCCATTTAAAGTTTTCCAATTGAAAATTTCGAATTTTTGGAAGTGATCACGAATTAACCTTAGTTTTGCTGTAGGACGCTTAGTTTAAGAGATATGGCCATTTAAAGTTTTCCAAATGAAAATTTCGAATTTTTGGAAGTGATCACAAATTAACCTTAGTTTTGCTGTAGGACGCTTAGTTTAAGAGATATGGCCATTTAAAGTTTTCCAAATGAAAATTTCGAATTTTTGGAAGTGATCACTAATTAACCTTAGTTTTGCTGTAGGACGCTTAGTTTAGGAGATATGGCCATTTTAAGTTTTCCAACTGAAAATTTCGAATTTTTGGAAGTGATCACTAATTAACCTTAGTTTTGCTGTAGGACGCTTAGTTTAGGAGATATGGCCATTTTAAGTTTTCCTACTGAAATTTCGAATTTTTGGAAGTGATCACGAATTAACCTTAGTTTTGCTGTAGGACGCTTAGTTTAGGAGATATGGCCATTTTAAGTTTTCCAACTGAAAATTTCGAATTTTTGGAAGTGATCACAAATTAACCTTAGTTTTGCTGTAGGACGCTTAGTTTAAGAGATATGGCCATTTAAAGTTTTCCAAATGAAAATTTCGAATTTTTGGAAGTGATCACAAATTAACCTTAGTTTTGCTGTAGGACGCTTAGTTTAAGAGATATGGCCATTTAAAGTTTTCCAAATGAAAATTTCGAATTTTTGGAAGTGATCACTAATTAACCTTAGTTTTGCTGTAGGACGCTTAGTTTAGGAGATATGGCCATTTTAAGTTTTCCAACTGAAAATTTCGAATTTTTGGAAGTGATCACTAATTAACCTTAGTTTTGCTGTAGGACGCTTAGTTTAGGAGATATGGCCAGTTTAAGTTTTCCAAATGAAAATTTCGAATTTTTGGAAGTGATCACGAATTAACCTTAGTTTTGCTGTAGGACGCTTAGTTTAGGAGATATGGCCATTTAAAGTTTTCCAATTGAAAATTTCGAATTTTTGGAAGTGATCACGAATTAACCTTAGTTTTGCTGTAGGAGGCTTAGTTTAGAAGATATGGCCATTTTAAGTTTTCCAACTGAAATTTCGAATTTTCGGAAGTGATCACGAATTTACCTTGGTTTAGCTGAATGTCGCTTAGTTTAAGAGATATGGCCATTTTAAGTTTTCCAACTGAAATTTCGAATTTTTGGAAGTGATCACGATTTAACCTTAGTTTTGCTGTAGGACGCTTAGTTTAGGAGATATGGCCATTTTAAGTTTTCCTACTGAAATTTCGAATTTTTGGAAGTGATCACGAATTAACCTTAGTTTTGCTGTAGGACGCTTAGTTTAGGAGATATGGCCATTTTAAGTTTTCCAACTGAAAATTTCGAATTTTTGGAAGTGATCACAAATTAACCTTAGTTTTGCTGTAGGACGCTTAGTATAAGAGATATGGCCATTTAAAGTTTTCCAATTGAAAATTTCGAATTTTTGGAAGTGATCACGAATTAACCTTAGTTTTGCTGTAGGAGGCTTAGTTTAGAAGATATGGCCATTTTAAGTTTTCCAACTGAAAATTTCGAATTTTTGGAAGTGATCACGAATTAACCTTAGTTTTGCTGTAGGACGCTTAGTTTAGGAGATATGGCCATTTTAAGTTTTCCAAATGAAAATTTCGAATTTTTGGAAGTGATCACGAATTAACCTTAGTTTTGCTGTAGGACGCTTAGTTTAGGAGATATGGCCATTTTAAGTTTTCCAACTGAAAATTTCGAATTTTTGGAAGTGATCACGAATTAACCTTAGTTTTGCTGTAGGACGCTTAGTTTAGGAGATATGGCCATTTTAAGTTTTCCAACTGAAATTTCGAATTTTTGGAAGTGATCACAAATTAACCTTAGTTTTGCTGTAGGACGCTTAGTTTAGGAGATATGGCCATTTTAAGTTTTCCAACTGAAATTTTCGAATTTTTGGAAGTGATCACTAATTAACCTTAGTTTTGCTGTAGGTCGCTTAGTTTAGGAGATATGGCCATTTTAAGTTTTCCAACTGAAATTTCGAATTTTTGGAAGTTTTGCTGTAGGACGCTTAGTTTAGGAGATATGGCCATTTTAAGTTTTCCAACTGAAAATTTCAAGTGATCACGAATTAACCTTAGTTTTACTCTAGGACGCTTAGTTTAGGAGATATGGCCATTTTAAGTTTTCCAAATGAAATTTCGAATTTTTGGAAGTGATCACAAATTAACCTTAGTTTTGCTGTAGGACGCTTAGTTTAGGAGATATGGCCATTTTAAGTTTTCCAACTGAAAATTTCAAATTTTTGGAAGTGATCACGAATTAACCTTAGTTTTGCTGTAGGACGCTTAGTTTAGGAGATATGGCCATTTTAAGTTTTCCAACTGAAAATTTCGAATTTTTGGAAGTGATCACGAATTAACCTTAGTTTTGCTGTAGGACGCTTAGTTTAAGAGATATGGCCATTTTAAGTTTTCCAAATGAAATTTCGGATTTTCGGAAGTGATCACGAATTAACCTTAGTTTTGCTGTAGGAAGTTTAGTTTAGGAGATATGGCCATTTTAAGTTTTCCAACTGAAATTTCGAATTTTCGGAAGTGATCACGAATTAACCTTAGTTTTGCTGTAGGACGCTTAGTTTAGGAGATATGGCCATTTTAAATTTTCCAACTGAAAATTTAAAATTTTCGGAAGTGATCACGAATTAACCTTAGTTTTGCTGTAGGACGCTTAGTTTAGGAGATATGACCATTTTAAGTTTTCCAAATGAAATTTCGAATTTTTGGAAGTGATCACAAATTAACCTTAGTTTTGCTGTAGGACGCTTAGTTTAGGAGATATGGCCATTTTAAGTTTTCCAACTGAAAATTTCAAATTTTTGGAAGTGATCACGAATTAACCTTAGTTTTGCTGTAGGACGCTTAGTTTAGGAGATATGGCCATTTTAAGTTTTCCAACCGAAAATTTCGAATTTTTGGAAGTGATCACAAATTAACCTTAGTTTTGCTGTAGGACGCTTAGTTTAGGAGATATGGCCATTTTAAGTTTTCCAACTGAAAATTTCAAATTTTTGGAAGTGATCACGAATTAACCTTAGTTTTGCTGTAGGACGCTTAGTTTAGGAGATATGGCCATTTTAAGTTTTCCAACCGAAAATTTCGAATTTTTGGAAGTGATCACAAATTAACCTTAGTTTTGCTGTAGGACGCTTAGTTTAGGAGATATGGCCATTTTAAGTTTTCCAACTGAAAATTTCAAATTTTTGGAAGTGATCACGAATTAACCTTAGTTTTGCTGTAGGACGCTTAGTTTAGGAGATATGGCCAATTTAAGTTTTCCAACTGAAAATTTAAAATTTTTGGAAGTGATCACGAATTAACCTTAGTTTTGCTGTAGGACGCTTAGTTTAAGAGATATGGCCATTTTAAGTTTTCCAAATGAAATTTCGAATATTTGGAAGTGATCACGAATTAACCTTAGTTTTACTCTAGGACGCTTAGTTTAGGAGATATGGCCATTTTACATTTTCCAACTGAAAATTTCAAATTTTCGGAAGTGATCACGAATTAACCTTAGTTTTGCTGTAGGACGCTTAGTTTAGGAGATATGATCATTTTGAGTTTTCCAACTGAAAATTTCGAATTTTTGGAAGTGATCACTAATTAACCTTAGTTTTGCTGTAGGACGCTTAGTTTAGGAGATATGGCCATTTTAAGTTTTCCAAATGAAAATTTCGAATTTTTGGAAGTGATCACGAATTAACCTTAGTTTTGCTGTAGGACGCTTAGTTTAGGAGATATGGCCATTTTAAGTTTTCCAACTAAAAATTTAAAATTTTTGGAAGTGATCACGAATTAACCTTAGTTTTGCTGTAGGACGCTTAGTTTAGGAAATATGGCCATTTTAAGTTTTCCAACTGAAAATTTCGAATTTTTGGAAGTGATCACAAATTAACCTTAGTTTTGCTGTAGGACGCTTAGTTTAGGAGATATGGCCATTTTAAGTTTTCCAACTGAAAATTTCGAATTTTTGGAAGTGATCACTAATTAACCTTAGTTTTGCTGTAGGACGCTTAGTTTAGGAGATATGGCCATTTTAAGTTTTCCAAATGAAATTTTGAATTTTTGGAAGTGATCACTAATTAACCTTAGTTTTGCTGTAGGACGCTTAGTTTAGGAGATATGGCCATTTTAAGTTTTCCAACTAAAAATTTTTAAATTTTTGGAAGTGATCACGATTTAACCTTAGTTTTGCTGTAGGACGCTTAGTTTAGGAGATATGGCCATTTTAAGTTTTCCTACTGAAATTTCGAATTTTTGGAAGTGATCACGAATTAACCTTAGTTTTGCTGTAGGACGCTTAGTTTAGGAGATATGGCCATTTTAAGTTTTCCAACTGAAAATTTCGAATTTTTGGAAGTGATCACAAATTAACCTTAGTTTTGCTGTAGGACGCTTAGTTTAAGAGATATGGCCATTTTAAGTTTTCCAAATGAAATTTTGAATTTTTGGAAGTGATCACGAATTAACCTTAGTTTTGCTGTAGGACGCTTAGTTTAGGAGATATGGCCATTTTAAATTTTCCAACTGAAAATTTCGAATTTTCGGAAGTGATGACGAATTAACCTTAGTTTTGCTGTATAAGTTTAGTTTAGGAGATATGGCCATTTTAAGTTTTCCAACTGAAATTTCGAATTTTCGGAAGTGATCACGAATTAACCTTAGTTTTGCTGTAGGACGCTTAGTTTAGGAGATATGGCCATTTTAAGTTTTCCAACTAAAAATTTAAAATTTTTGGAAGTGATCACTAATTAACCTTAGTTTTGCTGTAGGACGCTTAGTTTAGGAGATATGGCCATTTTAAGTTTTCCAAATGAAAATTTCGAATTTTTGGAAGTGATCACGAATTAACCTTAGTTTTGCTGTAGGACGCTTAGTTTAGGAGATATGGCCATTTTAAGTTTTCCAACTAAAAATTTAAAATTTTTGGAAGTGATCACGAATTAACCTTAGTTTTGCTGTAGGACGCTTAGTTTAGGAGATATGGCCATTTTAAGTTTTCCAACTAAAAATTTAAAATTTTTGGAAGTGATCACTAATTAACCTTAGTTTTGCTGTAGGACGCTTAGTTTAGGAGATATGGCCATTTTAAGTTTTCCAACTGAAAATTTCGAATTTTTGGAAGTGATCACGAATTAACCTTAGTTTTGCTGTAGGACGCTTAGTTTAGGAGATATGGCCATTTTAAGTTTTCCAACTGAAAATTTCGAATTTTTGGAAGTGATCACGAATTAACCTTAGTTTTGCTGTAGGACGCTTAGTTTAAGAGATATGGCCATTTTAAGTTTTCCAAATGAAATTTCGAATATTTGGAAGTGATCACAAATTAACCTTAGTTTTGCTGTAGGACGCTTAGTTTAGGAGATATGGCCATTTTAAGTTTTCCAAATGAAAATTTCGAATTTTTGGAAGTGATCACGAATTAACCTTAGTTTTGCTGTAGGACGCTTAGTTTAGGAGATATGGCCATTTTAAGTTTTCCAACTAAAAATTTAAAATTTTTGGAAGTGATCACGAATTAACCTTAGTTTTGCTGTAAGACGCTTAGTTTAGGAGATATGGCCATTTTAAGTTTTCCAACTGAAAATTTCAAATTTTTGGAAGTGATCACGAATTAACCTTAGTTTTGCTGTAGGACGCTTAGTTTAGGAGATATGGCCATTTTAAGTTTTCCAACTGAAAATTTCGAATTTTTGGAAGTGATCACGAATTAACCTTAGTTTTGCTGTAGGACGCTTAGTTTAAGAGATATGGCCATTTTAAGTTTTCCAAATGAAATTTCGAATATTTGGAAGTGATCACAAATTAACCTTAGTTTTGCTGTAGGACGCTTAGTTTAGGAGATATGGCCATTTTAAGTTTTCCAAATGAAATTTCGGATTTTCGGAAGTGATCACGAATTAACCTTAGTTTTGCTGTAGGACGCTTAGTTTAGGAGATATGGCCATTTTAAGTCTTCCAACTGAAATTTCGAATTTTTGGAAGTGATCACGAATTAACCTTAGTTTTGCTGTAGGACGCTTAGTTTAGGAGATATGGTCATTTTGAGTTTTCCAACTGAGAATTTCGAATTTTCGGAAGTGATCACGAATTAACCTTAGTTTTGCTGTAGGACGCTTAGTTTAGGAGATATGGCCATTTTAAATTTTCCAACTGAAAATTTCGAATTTTCGGAAGTGATCACGAATTAACCTTAGTTTTGCTGTAGGAAGTTTAGTTTAGGAGATATGGCCATTTTAAGTTTTCCAACTGAAATTTCGAATTTTCGGAAATGATCACGAATTAACCTTAGTTTTGCTGTAGGACGCTTAGTTTAGGAGATATGGCCATTTTAAGTCTTCCAACTGAAATTTCGAATTTTTGGAAGTGATCACGAATTAACCTTAGTTTTGCTGTAGGACGCTTAGTTTAGGAGATATGGTCATTTTGAGTTTTCCAACTGAGAATTTCGAATTTTCGGGAGTGATCACGAATTAACCTTAGTTTTGCTGTAGGAAGTTTAGTTTAGGAGATATGGCCATTTTATGTTTTCCAACTGAGAATTTCGAATTTTCGGAAGTGATCACGAATTAACCTTAGTTTTGCTGTAGGACGCTTAGTTTAGGAGATATGGCCATTTTAAGTCTTCCAACTGAAATTTCGAATTTTTGGAAGTGATCACGAATTAACCTTAGTTTTGCTGTAGGACGCTTAGTTTAGGAGATATGGCCATTTTATGTTTTCCAACTGAGAATTTCGAATTTTCGGAAGTGATCACGAATTTACCTTAGTTTTGCTGTAGGAAGTTTAGTTTAGGAGATATGGCCATTTTAAGTTTTCAAACTGAAATTTCGAATTTTCGGAAGTGATCACGAATTAACCTTAGTTTTGCTGTCGGACGCTTAGTTTAGGAGATATGGCCATTTTAAGTTTTCCAACTGAAAATATCGAATTCTCGGAAGTGATCACGAATTAACCTTAGTTTTGCTGTAGGACGCTTAGTTTAGGAGATATGGCCATTTTACATTTTCCAACTGAAAATTTCAAATTTTCGGAAGTGATCACGAATTAACCTTAGTTTTGCTGTAGGACGCTTAGTTTAGGAGATATGGCCATTTTATGTTTTCCAACTGAAATTTCGAATTTTTGGAAGTGATCACGAATTAACCTTAGTTTCGCTGTAGGACGCTTAGTTTAGGAGATATGGCCATTTTAAGTTTTCCAACTGAAATTTCGAATTTTTGGAAGTGATCACGAATTAACCTTAGTTTCGCTGTAGGACGCTTTGTTTAGGAGATATGGCCATTTTAAGTTTTCCAACTGAAAATTTCGAATTTTTGGAAGTGATCACGAACCTTACTTTAGTTTTGCTGTAGGAAGTTTAGTTTAGGAGATATGGCCATTTCAAGTTTTCCAACTGAAATTTCGAATTTTTGGAAGTGATCACGAATTAACCTTAGTTTTGCTGTAGGACGTTTAGTTTAGGAGATATGGCCATTTTAAGTTTTCCAAATGAAATTTCGAATTTTTGGAAGTGATCACGAATTAACCTTAGTTTCGCTGTAGGACGCTTAGTTTAGGAGAAATGGCCATTTTAAGTTTTCCAACTGAAAATTTCGAATTTTTGGAAGTGATCACGAATTAACCTTAGTTTTGCTGTAGGACGCTTAGTTTAGGAGATATGGCCATTTTAAGTTTTCCAACTGAAATTTCGAATTTTTGGAAGTGATCACGAATTAACCTTAGTTTTGCTGTAGGACGTTTAGTTTAGGAGATATGGCCATTTATTTTTAGAAGTTATCACGAATCGACCTTAGTTTTGCTGTAGGACGCTTAGTTTAGGAGATATGGCCATTTTAAGTTTTCCAACTGAAATTTCGAATTTTTGGAAGTGATCACAAATTAACCTTAGTTTTGCTGTAGGACGCTTAGTTTAGGAGATATGGCCATTTTAAGTTTTCCAACTGAAATTTCGAATTTTTGGAAGTGATCACGAATTAACCTTAGTTTTGCTGTAGGACGTTTAGTTTAGGAGATATGGCCATTTATTTTTGGAATTGATCACGAATTAACCTTAGTTTTGCTGTAGGACGCTTAGTTTAGGAGATATGGCCATTTCAAGTTTTCCAACTGAAATTTCGAATTTTTGGAAGTGATCACGAATTAACCTTAGTTTTGCTGTAGGACGTTTAGTTTAGGAGATATGGCCATTTTAAGTTTTCCAACTGAGAATTTCGAATTTTCGGAAGTGATCACGAATTAACCTTAGTTTTGCTGTAGGACGCTTAGTTAAGGAGATATGGCCATTTTAAGTCTTCCAACTGAAATTTCGAATTTTTGGAAGTGATCACGAATTAACCTTAGTTTTGCTGTAGGACGCTTAGTTTAGGAGATATGGTCATTTTAAATTTTCCAACTGAAAATTTCAAATTTTCGGAAGTGATCACGAATTAACCTTAGTTTTGCTGTAGGACGCTTAGTTTAGGAGATATGGTCATTTTGAGTTTTCCAACTGAGAATTTCGAATTTTCGGAAGTGATCACGAATTAACCTTAGTTTTGCTGTAGGAAGTTTTGTTAAGGAGATATGACCATTTTATGTTTTCCAACTGAGAATTTCGAATTTTCGGAAGTGATCACGAATTAACCTTAGTTTTGCTGTAGGACGCTTAGTTTAGGAGATATGGCCATTTTAAATTTTGCAACTGAAAATTTCGAATTTTCGGAAGTGATCACGAATTTACCTTAGTTTTGCTGTAGGAAGTTTAGTTTAGGAGATATGGCCATTTTAAGTTTTCCAACTGAAATTTCGAATTTTCGGAAGTGATCACGAATTAACCTTAGTTTTGCTGTCGGACGCTTAGTTTAGGAGATATGGCCATTTTAAGTTTTCCAACTGAAAATATCGAATTCTCGGAAGTGATCTCGAATTAACCTTAGTTTTGCTGTAGGACGCTTAGTTTAGGAGATATGGGCATTTTACATTTTCCAACTGAAAATTTCAAATTTTCGGAAGTGATCACGAATTAACCTTAGTTTTGCTGTAGGACGCTTAGTTTAGGAGATATGGTCATTTTGAGTTTTCCAACTGAGAATTTCGAATTTTCGGGAGTGATCACGAATTAACCTTAGTTTTGCTGTAGGAAGTTTAGTTTAGGAGATATGGCAATTTTATGTTTTCCAACTGAGAATTTCGAATTTTTGGAAGTGATCACGAATGTACCTTAGTTTTGCTGTAGGAAGTTTAGTTTAGGAGATATGGCCATTTTGAGTTTTCCAACTGAAAATTTCGAATTTTCGGAAGTGATCACGAATTTACCTTAGTTTTGCTGTAGGAAGTTTAGTTTAGGAGATATGGCCATTTTAAGTTTTCCAACTGAAATTTCGAATTTTCGGAAGTGATCACGAATTAACCTTAGTTTTGCTGTCGGACGCTTAGTTTAGGAGATATGGCCATTTTAAGTTTTCCAACTGAAAATATCGAATTCTCGGAAGTGATCTCGAATTAACCTTAGTTTTGCTGTAGGACGCTTAGTTTAGGAGATATGGGCATTTTACATTTTCCAACTGAAAATTTCAAATTTTCGGAAGTGATCACGAATTAACCTTAGTTTTGCTGTAGGACGCTTAGTTTAGGAGATATGGTCATTTTGAGTTTTCCAACTGAAAATTTCGAATTTTCGGAAGTGATCACGAATAAACCTTAGTTTTGCTGTAGGCAGTTTAGTTTAGGAGATATGACCATTTTAAGTTTTCCAACTGAAATTTCGAATTTTCGGAAGTGATCACGAATTAACCTTAGTTTTGCTGTAGAGATATGGCCATTTTATGTTTTCCAACTGAGAATTTCGAATTTTCGGAAGTGATCACGAATGTACCTTAGTTTTGCTGTAGGAAGTTTAGTTTAGGAGATATGGCCATTTTAAGTTTTCCAACTGAAATTTCGAATTTTCGGAAGTGATCACGAATTAACCTTAGTTTTGCTGTAGGACGCTTAGTTTAGGAGATATGGCCATTTTAAGTTTTCCAACTGAAATTTCGAATTTTTGGAAGTGATCACGAATTAACCTTAGTTTCGCTGTAGGACGCTTAGTTTAGGAGATATGGCCATTTTAAGTTTTCCAACTGAAAATTTCGAATTTTCGGAAGTGATCACGAATAAACCTTAGTTTTGCTGTAGGACGCTTAGTTTAGGAGATATGGCCATTTTAAGTTTTCCAATTGAAATTTCGAATTTTTGGAAGTGATCACGAATTAACCTTAGTTTTGCTGTAGGACGCTTAGTTTAGGAGATATGGCCATTTTAAGTTTTCCAACTGAAAATTTAAAATTTTTGGAAATGATCACGAATAAACCTTAGTTTTGCTGTAGGACGCTTAGTTTAGGAGATATGGCCATTTTAAGTTTTCCAACCGAAAATTTCGAATTTTGGAAGGTTATCACGAATCGATCTTAGTATTGCTGTAGGACGCTTAGTTTAGGAGATATGGCCATTTTAAGTTTTCCAACTGAAATTTCTGAAAATTTCGAATTTTCGGAAGTGATCACGAATTAACCTTAGTTTTGCTGTAGGACGCTTAGTTAAGGAGATATGGCCATTTTAAGTTTTCCAACTGAAAATTTCGAATTTTTGGAAGTGATCACGAATTAACCTAAGTTTTGCTGTAGGACGCTTAGTTTAAGAGATATGGCCATTTTATGTTTTCCAAATGAAATTTCAAATTTTTGGAAGTGATCACGAATTAACCTTAGTTTTGCTGTAGGACGCTTAGTTTAGGAGATATGGCCATTTTAAGTTTTCCAACTGAAATTTCGAATTTTTGGAAGTGATCACGAATTAACCTTAGTTTTGCTGTAGGACGCTTAGTTTAGGAGATATGGCCATTTCAAGTTTTCCAACTGAAATTTCGAATTTTTGGAAGTGATCACGAATTAACCTTAGTTTTGCTGTAGGACGCTTAGTTTAGGAGATATGGCCATTTCAAGTTTTCCAACTGAAAATTTCGAATTTTTGGAAGTGATCACGAATTAACCTTAGTTTTGCTGTAGGACGCTTAGTTTAGGAGATATGGCCATTTTAAGTTTTCCAACTGAATATTTCGAATTTTTGGAAGTGATCACGAATTAACCTTAGTTTTGCTGTAGGACGCTTAGTTTAGGATATATGGCCATTTCAAGTTTTCCAACTGAAAATTTCGAATTTTTGGAAGTGATCACGAATTAACCTTAGTTTTGCTGTAGGACGCTTAGTTTAGGAGATATGGCCATTTTAAGTTTTCCAACTGAAAATTTCGAATTTTTGGAAGTGATCACGAATTAACCTTAGTTTTGCTGTAGGACGCTTAGTTTAGGAGATATGGCCATTTTAAGTTTTCCAAGAGATATGGCCAATTTAAGTTTTCCAAATGAAATTTCGAATTTTTGGATGTGATCACGAATTAACCTTAGTTTTGCTGTAGGACGCTTAGTTTAGGAGATATGGCCATTTTAAGTTTTCCAACTGAAAATTTCGAATTTTTGGAAGTGATCACGAATTAACCTTAGTTTTGCTGTAGGACGCTTAGTTTAGGAGATATGGCCATTTCAAGTTTTCCAACTGAAAATTTCGAATTTTTGGAAGTGATCAAGAATTAACCTTAGTTTTGCTGTAGGACGCTTAGGAGATATGGCCATTTTAAGTTTTCCAACTGAAATTTCTGAAAATTTCGAATTTTTGGAAGTGATTACGAATTAACCTTAGTTTTGCTGTAGGACGCTTAGTTTAGGAGATATGGCCATTTTAAGTTTTCCAACTAAAATTTCGAATTTTGGGAAGTTATCACGAATCGACCTTAAATTTGCTGTAGGACGCTTAGTTTAGGAGATATGGCCATTTTAAGTTTTCCAACTGAAATTTCGAATTTTCGGAAGTGATCACGAATAAACCTTAGATTTGCTGTAGGACGCTTAGTTTAGGAGATATGGCCATTTGAAGTTTTCCAACTGAAAATTTCGAATTTTTGGATGTGATCACGAATTAACCTTAGTTTTGCTGTAGGATGCTTAGTTTAGGAGATATGGCCATTTTAAGTTTTCCAACTGAAAATTTCGAATTTTTGGAAGTGATCACGAATTAACCTTAGTTTTGCTGTAGGACGCTTAGTTTAGGAGATATGGCCATTTCAAGTTTTCCAACTGAAAATTTCGAATTTTTGGAAGTGATCACGAATTAACCTTAAGTTTTCCAACTGAAAATTTCGAATTTTTGGAAGTGATCACGAATTAACCTTAGTTTTGCTGTAGGACGCTTAGTTTAGGAGATATGGCCATTTTAAGTTTTCCAACAGAAAATTTCGAATTTTTGGAAATGATCACGAATTAACCTTAGTTTTGCTGTAGGACGCTTAGTTTAGGAGATATGGCCATTTTAAGTTTTCCAACTGAAAATTTCGAATTTTTGGAAGTGATCACGAATTAACCTTAGTTTTGCTGTAGGTCGCTTAGTTTAGGAGATATTTTAACTTTTCCAACTGAAATTTCGAATTTTTGGAAGTGATCACGAATTAACCTTAGTTTTGCTGTAGGACGCTTAGTTTAGGAGATATGGCCAATTCAAGTTTTCCAACTGAAATTTCGAATTTTTGGAAGTGATCACGAATTAACCTTAGTTTTGCTGTAGGACGCTTAGTTTAGGAGATATGGCCATTTCAAGTTTTCCAACTGAAATTTCGAATTTTTGGAAGTGATCACGAATTAACCTCAGATAGGAGATATGGCCATTTTAAGTTTTCCAACTGAAAATTTCGAATTTTTGGAAGTGATCACGAATTAACCTTAGTTTTGCTGTAGGTCGCTTAGTTTAGGAGATATTTTAACTTTTCCAACTGAAATTTCGAATTTTTGGAAGTGATCACGAATTAACCTTAGTTTTGCTGTAGGACGCTTAGTTTAGGAGATATGGCCATTTTAAGTTTTCCAACTGAAAATTTCGAATTTTTGGAAGTGATCACGAATTAACCTTAGTTTTGCTGTAGGACGCTTAGTTTAGGAGATATGGCCATTTTAAGTTTTCCAACTGAAAATTTCGAATTTTTGGAAGTGATCACGAATTAACCTTAGTTTTGCTGTAGGACGCTTAGTTTAGGAGATATGGCCATTTCAAGTTTTCCAACTGAAATTTCAAATTTTTGGAAGTGATCACGAATTAACCTTAGTTTTGCTATAGGACGCTTAGTTTAGGAGATATGGCCATTTTAAGTTTTCCAACTGAAAATTTTAAATTTTTGGAAGTGATCACGAATTAACCTTAGTTTTACTCTAGGACGCTTAGTTTAGGAGATATGGCCATTTTAAGTTTTCCAAATGAAATTTCTAATTTTCGGAAGTGATCACGAATTTACCTTGGTTTTGCTGAAGGTCGCTTAGTTTAGGAGATATGGCCATTTTAAGTTTTCCAAATGAAATTTTGAATTTTTGGAAGTGATCACGAATTAACCTTAGTTTTGCTATAGGACGCTTAGTTTAGGAGATATGGCCATTTTAAGTTTTCCAACTGAAAATTTAAAATTTTTGGAAGTGATCACGAATTAACTTTAGTTTTACTCTAGGACGCTTAGTTTAGGAGATATGGCCATTTTAAGTTTTCCAAATGAAATTTCGAATTTTTGGAAGTGATCACGAATTAACCTTAGTTTTGCTGTAGGACGCTTAGTTTAGGAGATATGGCCATTTTAAGTTTTCCAACTGAAATTTGGAATTTTTGAAAGTGATCACGAATTAACCTTAGTTTTGCTATAGGACGCTTAGTTTAGGAGATATGACCATTTAAAGTTTTCCAACTGAAATTTCGAATTTTTGGAAGTGATCACGAATTAACTTTAGTTTTACTCTAGGACGCTTAGTTTAGGAGATATGGCCATTTTAAGTTTTCCAAATGAAATTTCGAATTTTTGGAAGTGATCACGAATTAACCTTAGTTTTGCTGTAGGACGCTTAGTTTAAGAGATATGGCCATTTTAAGTTTTCTAAATGAAAATTTCGAATTTTTGGAAGTGGTCACGAATTAACCTTAGTTTTGCTGTAGGACGCTTAGTTTAGGAGATATGGCCATTGTAAGTTTTCCAACTGAAATTTCGAATTTTTGGAAGTGATCACGAATTAACCTTAGTTTTGCTGTAGGACGCTTAGTTTAGGAGATATGGCCATTTTATTTTCCAACTGAATTTCGAATTTTTGGAAGTGATCACGAATTAACCTTAGTTTTGCTGTAGGACGCTTAGTTTAGGAGATATGGCCATTTTAAGTTTTCCAACTGAAATTTCGAATTTTTGGAAGTGATCACGAATTAACCTTAGTTTTGCTGTAGGACGCTTAGTTTAGGAGATATGGCCATTTTAAGTTTTACAAATGAAATTTCGAATTTTCGGAAGTGATCACGAATTAACCTTAGTTTTGCTGTAGGACGCTTAGTTTAGGAGATATTTTAAGTTTTCCAACTGAAATTTCGAATTTTTGGAAGTGATCACGAATTGACCTTAGTTTTGCTGTAGGACGCTTAGTTTAGGAGATATGGCCATTTCATTTTCCAACTGAATTTCGAATTTTTGGAAGTGATCACGAATCAACTTAAGAGATATGGCCATTTTAAGTTTTCCAACTGAAAATTTCGAATTTTCGGAAGTGATCACGAATTAACCTTAGTTTTGCTGTAGGACGCTTAGTTTAGGAGATATGGCCATTTTAAGTTTTACAAATGAAATTTCGAATTTTCGGAAGTGATCACGAATTAACCTTAGTTTTGCTGTAGGACGCTTAGTTTAGGAGATATTTTAAGTTTTCCAACTGAAAATTTCGAATTTTCGGAAGTGATCACGAATTAACCTTAGTTTTGCTGTAGGACGCTTAGTTTAGGAGATATGGCCATTTCATTTTCCAACTGAATTTCGAATTTTTGGAAGTGATCACGAATCAACTTAAGAGATATGGCCATTTTAAGTTTTCCAACTGAAAATTTCGAATTTTCGGAAGTGATCACGAATTAACCTTAGTTTTGCTGTAGGACGCTTAGTTTAGGAGATATGGCCATTTTAAGTTTTCCAACTGAAAATTTCGAATTTTCCGAAGTGATCACGAATTAACCTTAGTTTTGATGTAGGACGCTTAGTTTAGGAGATATGGCCATTTTAAGTTTTCCAAATGAAATTTCGAATTTTCGGAAGTGATCACGAATTACCTTGGTTTTGCTGAAGGTCACGACCTTAGTTTTGATGTAGGACGCTTAGTTTAGGAGATATGGCCATTTTAAGTTTTCCAACTGAAAATTTCGAATTTTTGGAAGTGATCACATATTAACCTTAGTTTTCAGTTGGAAAATTTAAAATGGCCATATCTCCTAAACTAAGCGTCCTACAGCAAAATTATGGTTAATTCGTGATCACTTTCAAAAATTCGAAATTTCAGTTGGAAAACTTAAAATGGCCATATCTCCTAAACTAAGCGTCCTACATGATGACTTTTAAAATTTTGAAATTTTCAGTTGGAAAACTTAAAATGGCCTTATCTCCTAAACTAAGCTTCCTACAGCAAAACTAAGGTTAATTCGTGATCACTTCCAAAAATTCGAAATTTTCAGTTGGAAAACTTGAAATGGCCATATCTCCTAAACTAAGCGTCCTACAGCAAATTTAAGGTTAATTCGCGATCACTTCCAAAAATTCCAAATTTTCAGTTGGAAAACTTAAAATGGTCATATCTCCTAAACTAAGTGTCCTACAGCAAAACTAAGGTTAATTCGTGATCACTCCCAAAAATTTAAAATTTTCAGTTGGAAAACTTAAAATGGCCATATCTTCTAAGCTAAACGTCCTACAGCAAAACTAAGGTTAATTCGTGATCACCTCCAAAAATTCGAAATTTTCAGTTGGAAAATTTTAAATGGCCATATCTCCTAAACTGAGCGTCCTACAGCAAAACTAAGGTTAATTCGTGATCACTTCCACAAATTCGAAATTTTAAGTTGGAAAATTTTAAATGGCCATATCTCCTAAACTGAGCGTCCTACAGCAAAACTAAGGTTAATTCGTGATCACTTCCAAAAATTCGGAATTTTCAGTTGGACAATTTAAAATGGCTATTCTCCTAAACTAAGCGCTTTACAGCAAAATTAAGGTTAATTCGTGATCACTTCCGAAAATTCGAAATTTTCAGTTGGAAAACTTAAAATGGCCATATCTCCTAAACTAAGCGTCCTACAGCAAAACTATGGTTAATTCGCGATCACTTCTAAAAATTCGAAATTTTCAGTTGGTAAACTTAAAGTGGCCATATCTCCTATGGGCCTTAATTCGTGACTCCATTAAAAAATTCGAATAAGACGAAAATCCATTAGAAATCGAAATTTCATATGGGAAACTTATAATGACTGTATCTCCTTAACTTTGCTTCCTAGAGGGAAATGAGCCTTAATCCGTGACTCCATCAAAAAATTCGATATATCAACGAAAACCCATTAGAAATTGAATTTTTTTAAAATGGATGTATCTCCTAAACTAGACGTCGTAGAGGGAAATGGGCCTTAAATCGTGACTCCATCAAAAAGTTTCATGTGCAGAACTTAAAATGACTGTATCTCCTAAACTATGCGATCTAGAGGGAAATGGGCCTTAATTCGTGACTCTATCAAAAAATTCGAGATATAATCGTTTTTCGGCCTTTTTGGAGTCTTTTAAGTGTGAAGTTAAGCAGCCTGGGTCGGGTACTTTTTTTTCCCACCCTATTATATCACTAATTGTGATTTCTTCAAGGTTATGCCTTGAATTTAGTCTTGCTCAGATCTTTGCACTTCATTTAATAGTTAATTTATTAATGTATATATTACTATTGTACCATTGGGAGTTGCGCCAAAGCTGCTGCTTCATTCTTCCGTTTTCTCATGGTATGCCAGGCATTTGTAGAAATTATCATAAATCATTGTACTTTTAATGAGTATTGTTGCCAAAACAAGTTGAGGCATTTTCATTAGATGCCCCAACTGTAATTAGAAGATACAAATTATTAAATATGCCATTTGATATCCTTTTTATAGCATCAAAGTGAGAAGCTAAGCAGGTGGTGGTGGAGCCAAGAAAGAAGGAAAAGGTCATGGTGAGGAAACAAAAGTTATGACAACATAATTAAGGTGAGCTTTAAATAGGTGGTATATCTGTGGTGTAAAAGAGTTGGTTTCAAGTAATTTTTTCATTTAGAGCGCTTAGATTTTGAACCTTGATAAAGTGCTAAAAACTTTTATTATAAAACATTAATATGCTATTTTTAATTCAGGGGTAATCTTTTAGTTTTTATGGTTCTTATGTCTACTAGTAATGTGATTTAATGCTGCAAACCTTTTTTGGTGATTTTGATTGCTCAGACATATAATTTTTTTTTAATGGATTGTAGTGGGTAGCCAAGTTATAGCCTGGGGGAATTTGAAGCGCTTTTACTTATTGTAGTACAAATCAAACCCATTTTAACAGAACCTATTATTACTCACTTTGCTTATTGCAGTTGATACCCATAAGAATTTCGTTTGCCTATTTTTCACATCTTGTTGTTAAGAAATCTTGCAAACTGCAAAATAATATCGCCCAAACAAATTATATTTCTAAGTATGACACCAGAGAAACCAAAAACTTTTTGTCGTGAGAAGAAAAAGTCACAGCATTCCAATCTAGAGTTTTATTTTTTCCATGACATCCCAAGGCTTTCCTTCTTAGCCGACGTGCTCATTTCTTCTTCTTTATCATCTTCTTTTCGGCCTTTAGCAATTGCGTTTTATTAAAATATCCCAGAATGGAAAGTCAAACCAAATGCCAAGGGAAATATGCAACATAACACGGCTATGCTTACGACGAATTTTGCTCCTACGATCATCCGACATGACAGTTAAAAGGTGATACCAATATTTGTCTTCCTTCTGGGTGAATTTCTTTTTCTTTTCAAGTATGGCATCTTCATTAAAACTTTGCGCATACCACACTCTTATGTCGATGATACTTCCTTTGGAGAGGGTAATGAATGTTTTCGTTTCTATCGGCTTCTCTTAAGCAAAAAAAAAAAAAAAAAAATATAATAAAAGTAGCTTATTTCAATCTCGGGCTGTTTTCAACTGCACTTTAGAATACCACATTATTATGTAACATTAAGACAAACAGGAAACATTTCCAAAAGTGTAAACAAATTGTTTTTTTTTTAAATTGAGACGGGCTCAGACGCTTAATAACAAAATATATTTATAGGTAACAGAACACTGTGTCCAAAATTTTTGCCAAATCTGATAACAATTGCAGCTTCCAGGAGCTCAAGATGTGAATACGGGAGATCGGTTTATATGGGAGCTATTTTAGGTTAAACACCGATTTGAACCATACTTTGCAAAAGTATTGAAAATCGCAACTGAACAATACGTATGAAATTTCACCAATCAGATAACAACGGTAAAATCGAAGGACCACGCACCAAATATGCGCCAATATGGCCCATTTGCAATCCCCAGGTACCTGTGAAGGTATCTATGAAAAAATACAGGCGGACAGCCTAATGCGTATGACAGCTATTGTGATTTGGACAGAGGGTCTAACGGATGGACAGGTATGGCTAGACCGATTCAGAATATCGAAACGTTAAAGAACATATATTTGATGGGGCGGTAGTTCGATGATTTGAAGTGTTATGATCGGATGGAAGTGTTATGATCGGATCGGAAAATGTGATCCTATCTAGACCATACCTTGGAAAAGGGTAGTTGTACAACCATTTCCCTTGGGAAAGTGTAGATTTACTATAATTTCCCTTACGAAAGGGTAGCGTTACTACCATTTTTTTACCACCATTCCCCTTGGAAGAGGGTAGTTTAACTACCATTTCCCCTGGAAAAGTGTAGTTTTACTACCATTTCCCTTGGTAAAGCAGGTCAGTTACTACCACTTCCCTTAGGAAAGGTTAGTTTTACTACCATTTCCTTGGGAAAGGGAAGTTTTACTTCCATTTCCCTTAGGAACAGTCAGTTTTACCAACATTTCCGCTATAAAAGAGTTGCTTTTCTACCATTTTCCCTCATGAAAGGGTAGTTTTCTACCATTTCCCTTGGGAGAGGGTAGTTTTAATACCATTACCCTGTGGAAAGGATAGTTTTACTACCTTTTCCCTTTTGAAATGGTACTAAAATTATCATTTTCCTTGGGAAAGGTTAGTTTTACTACCACTTCCCCTGGAAAGGGTAATTTTACTACAATTACCCTAGAGAAAGGGAAGTTTTACTACCATTCCCTTTGGGAAGTGGAAGTTTTACTACCATTACCTTTGAGATAGGGTAGTTTTACTACCATCTCCCTTGGAAATGGTAGTTTTACTAAAATCTCCCTTGGGAAAAGGTAGTTTTGTTACCGTTTCCCTTGGGAAAGGTTAGTTTTACTAACATTGCCCTTGGGAAAGGGTAGTTTTGCTAACATATCCCCGAAGAAAGGGTAGTTTTACTACCATTTCACTTGGGAAAGGGTAGTTTTGATACCACTTCCCTTGGGAAAGGGTAGGTTTACTACCATTTTTCTTTGGAAAGCAGAGATCTACTACCATCTTCCTTGAGAAATTGTAGTTTTACTACCATTTCGCTTGGGAAAGGGTAGTTTTACTACCATTTCGCTTGGGAAGGGGTAGTTTTACTACCATTTCGCTTGGGAAGGGGTAGTTTTACTACCATCTCCCTTGGGAAGGGGTAGTTTTACTACCATCTTCTTTGGAAATGGCAGTTTTACTACCATTGCTCTTGGGAAATGATAGTTTTAATACCATCTCCCTTGGGAGAGGGTAGCCTTACTACCATCTCCCTTGGGAAAGGGTAGTTTCGCTACTATTTCCCTTGAGAAAGTTTAGTTTTACTACCATCTCCCTTGGGAAAGGGTAGTTTTACTACCATCTCCCTTGGGAAAGGGTAGTTTTAATACCATCTCCCTTGGGAAAGGGTAGTTTTACTAGCATCTCCCTTGGGAAATGGTAGTTTTACTACCATCTCCCTTGGAAAAGGGTAGTTTTGCTACCACTTCCTTTGGGAAAGGGTAGTTTTACTACCTTCTTCCTTGGGAAAGGGTAGTTTTAATACCATATCTCTTGGGAAATGACAGTTTTAATATCATCTCCCTTGGGAGAGGGTAGTTTTACTACCATTTCCCTTTGGAAAGGGCAGTTTTACTACCATTTCCCTTGGGAGAGGGTAGTTTTAAAATTCCCTCCCTTGAGAAAGGGTAGTTTTACAATACCAGCCCTTGAGAAAGGCTAGTTTTACTACTATCTCCCTTGGAAGAAGGTTGTTTTACAACCATCTGCCTTGGAAGAGGGTAGTTTTACTACCATCTCCATTGGGAGAGGGTAGTTTTACTACGATTTCCCTTGAGAAGGGGCATTTTTGCTACCATCTCCCTTGGGAAATGGTAGTAAAACTACCCGTTCCCAATGGAGATGGTAGTAAAACTACCCTCTTCCAAGGCAGATGGTTGTAAAACAACCTTCTTCCAAGGGAGATAGTAGTAAAACTAGCCTTTCTCAAGGGCTGGTATTGTAAAACTACCCTTTCTCAAGGGAGGGGATTGTAAAACTACCCTCTCCCTTGGGAGAGGGTAGTTTACAAAACCTTGAGAGAGGGTAGTTTTACAATCCCTTCCCTTGAGAAAGGGTAGTTTTACTACCATCTCCCTTCAGAGAGGGTAGTTTTACAACCATCTCCCCTGGGAGAGGGTAGTTTTACTACCATCTCCCTAGGGAGAGGGTAGTTTTACTACCATTTCCCTTGAGAAAGGGTATTTTTGCTACCCTTTTTCCTTGGGAAAGGTTAGTTTTGCTAACATTTCCCTTTGGAAAGGGCAGTTTTAGTATCATTTCCTTTGGGAAAGGGTAGTTTTACTACCATTTCCCTTGGGAATTGGTAGTTTTACTATCCTCTCCCTCGGGAGAGGGTAGTTTTACGACCATTTCCCTTGGGAAATGGTAGTTTTACTACCATCTCCCTTGGGAAAGGGTAGCTTGACTACCATCTCCCTTGGGAAAGGTTAGTTTCGCTACCATTTCTCTTGGGAAAAGGTATTTTTACTATAGTTTCCCTAAGGAAAGGGTAGTTTTATTACCATTTCGCTTGGGAAAATGTATGTTTACTACCATCTCCCTTCTCTCTTGGCCGAGAGAAGCTTTTCTACCATCTCCCTTTGGAAAGGGTTGTTTTGCTACCATTTCCCTTGGGAAAGGGTAGGTTTACTACCATCTCCATTAGGAAATGATAGTTTTTATACCATCTCCCTCGGGAGAGGGTAGTTTTATAATCATCTCCCTTGGGAAATGGTAGTTTTGCTAGCATTTCACTTGGGAAAGAGTATTTTCACTATAATTTCACTTGGGAAAGGGTAGTTGTGGTACCTCTTCCTTTGGGAACGGGTAGGTTTACTACCATCTCCCTTGGGAGAGGGTAGTTTTACTACCATCTTCCTTGGGAAATGGTAGTTTTACTACCCTCACCCTTGGGAAATGGTAGTTTTACTACCATCACCCTTGGGAGAAGGTAGTTTTGCTACCGTTTCCCTTGGGAATTGGTAGTTTTACTACCAACACCCCTGGGAAAGGGTTAACCAAGTTTATTGACGGCAGGCCTCTGGCCTTCACCGCCAAATCGTCTGCTCTTTCATTTCCCCTTACTCCGTTATGGCCCGGCACCCAAACGATGCGGTTTTTCCCATCCTCAGAGAAGACGTTAATCTCCTTCTTACACTGCAAGACTGTTCGTGACCTTACCGTCCTGGTTGTTATTGCCCTTATGGCAAGTTTGTTGTCGGTAAAGATGTTCACACTCGACGTCCTGCGTTAGCACCACACCGGTTCACGCATTCCGTGATCGCCCTGCTCTCCGCCTGCAGGACCGTATTATGGTCAGGCAGTCTAAAACATATCTCAGTCCCTGGGTTCTCAATATAAGCCCCCAGGCACACTCTGTCCTTTAGCTTTGATCCATCCATGTAACATGATCTTCCAGATGAAAATACTAGGGTTCCGTCAGTCCAAGACTGTGGGATGGCAGCAGTGCATCGCACTCGACTTCAAGGTTCATCTTTGGTATACGATCGGAAAGCTCTTTTCTTCCTTCTAGGTTTCCTATCGTCGCCTCGATTATACCGCGATGGTATGAGCTGCTCCAATCCTCAATCCATTCTCCCATCGCCTTAAGTCTCATAACCGCAGTGGCTGCCTCACACTTAATCTGTATGTCAATGGGTCGGATATCTAGAATAGTCTCTAGTGCCCTAGTGGGCCTGGTTCTCATCGCTTCGCCTATGCCAAGACAACATGTTCTCTGAACCTTTTGTATGGTCCTTATGTTGCAATTTTTCTCCATAGCAGTTCACCAAACTACTGAGGCGTAAGTAAGTATTGGTCTAATCACGCTCCTGTAGAGCCAGTGAACTATCCTCGGATTCATGCCCCATTTCGAGCCTACGGCCCGTCTACACAATGCCCAGTACGCTCATGAATGTGACACTTCCAATTCAGTTTCCCGTCCGAGATCACATCTAAGTATTTGACCTTGTTAGATATCCAAATTGTCTTATTGAGGAAACGTGGTGCGTTAAATTGGCCCACCTTCGTCGTCCTCGTGAATAGGCAGTCTTTTCTGGGTTAACATTGAGACCTCTAGGTCTAGCCCAGTCATATGCAGAGACACTTTCGGCCCTTCTGCGTAGCTCGTTCTGATCCTTACCCCTTACAACTATCATAACATCGTCTGCGTAGCGGGTTCAAATCCCTCCTCAGTCAGCATCCGTAATAGGTCATTTGTAGTGGTCACCCATAGGAGTGGCGATAAAATGCCCCCCTGTGCCACTTTCTCCCTTATATTTATGCCATGAGACACACAATTTATCCACCTGTTCCTTAGCATATGGTTTATCCAGTCTCTAAGGACCGGGTCCACCCGGCACTGGTCTGAGGATTGGATCAGAGTGTCGGTTCGCACATTGTTAAAAGCCCCCTCGATGTCAATGCATACCGCCAGGGTGTACGTTTTGGCATCGGAGGATTCTTCTATTTTATGCAAATCCTGGCGATCAGATCGTCATAAAACTTTCAGTGGTGGTTATCCTCTCCTTAGGGTGGTGATATTTGTGAGGCACTATGCCATGTAAAAACTTCTCCTCGAAAGGGGTGTCGCTTTGCGGCACGCCGTTTGGACGTGACTGTAAAAAGAAGGCTCGTTATCATTGAGTTCAAACTTGTATGGGACTGCACTCATTGATATGTGAGCAGTTTGCCCCTGTTCCTCAATGGAATATTCATGGGCAAATTTGCATGTGCATAAATTGTAGGCTGCCGCTTAATTCGACTTTATCCGATATGGTTTTACTCTTTCCCAAAAAGGTTTGTGTGTGATTTCTTTCACTTGCAATGTTTACAAGAAATCTTCTTCAGTTTCCTTTTTATTGGCCTTGGTGCAGGAAGGAAATCTTACATCTGCTTTTGAATTGTTAAATTAAAATTATTTTCCTTTGCTTGCAAGTTTACGTTGTTTTTTCTCTTTCACTCGGCTGACTGGATTATAAATGAGCTGCAAGAGTTTTTTTTTTAATTTCCACCAACAAAGGCCTGACTCTGCCATCGAGGCTACTTTCCCTTTTTGTTGCGCTGTTTGTTTGCCTTGTTTTTCTTTGAACTCTCTGCGATGTCTTGGTTGAGTTTTCTTTCTCAGGCCAATTTTTGGCGGCGGTGAGAGTCCATGGTTTGCTGCTTATGCCAAACAGCTCGAAAAATTACCAATTTAAATTAATTAAATTTTAAACAAAACCAAAAGTTTTTGTAGCTGCTCAACTATGGGGAAAGGGGAAACAACCGGAAATCGAAGTTTACTAAACGAAAATCGATTGCTACAATTTTAATGAATTTTCAATTAATTTCAATGAAACTTATTTGAGTTGAAGAGGGAGCACATTGAAAATAAACAAAACAGAAAAAGGGGTGAAAATAAATAAACAAAGAGAAAATAAGTTGAAAGTCCATGCCTTTCAACCATACAACTGTTAATTGATGATGAAAAAGAAGGCATTTTTTTTAAATGTAATAGGGTTGCCCAAAAAGTAATTGCGGATTTTTTAAAAGAAAGTAAATGCATTTTTAATAAAACTTAGAATGAACTTTAATCAAATATACTTTTTTTACACTTTTTTTCTAAAGCAAGCTAAAAGTAATAGCTGATAACTGACAGAAGAAAGAATGCAATTACAGAGTCACAAGCTGTGAAAAAATTTATCAACGCCGACTATATGAAAAATCCGCAATTACTTTTTGGGCAACCCAATAGTAATGAATAATGGAATGAGCAGGAACTGAAACTGAAAGAGCGCTTTACTCAAGGTATATAACAGGTGCAAGGTTCTAAAACGACCTGGACTTTATCAGACATCTGTATTGAGGGTAATAACCAAATCATCACATGCAATATTTCACTAAAATCGTTTAAGAAATAGGCTCCATAGGGGTTCATGAACTCAAATTATCAAATTATTTACCATCCTAATCGAAATAGTCTTGTCAGTCAGTCTATTACATTACGAAATCCGTCCCAGGATACAATTCTCCTAAGTCATTTTAATTTTTCCTTTTTTTTTGCATTAATTACCCACTCTAATGTCCCCAGGTAAAGTCAAAATCACAAAAAAATCACCAACCGAATGAAATCGCTAAAAGAGTGTAGGAAAGTTAAAACGAAATGACAAAAGAATAAAAAGAGTTTTTCTTTTCATTTAAAACTGTTTGCTTTTTGCTATGGACCATCGGCATTGTGATGCAATCAAATCCTTCGAAATGAGTTTACCTGGCAAAGAACCAAAACAAAAAACGAGGCTATTAATAATAAATGCCCTATGCTGGCAACAGAGGAATTGTTAAATTATCCCTTACTCCTTTCTGCCTTTTCTTATTGCTGCCCTTTCTTTGGGCTGCTTCCAGTGGAGGTTAATTTCTGTTAATGGCAATGTTGCAGTTCATGTTAATAAATAATTAATGAACTGTTCACAAGAAAAATCAATTAGGCAACGCTTTGGGTCCTTATTTCCATATTGTGTGTTGAAGAAAAAAAGAAAGAACCAACTTTAATGAGTGCTTGTATTACGCTTTTTGTTGGTTTTCCTTAAATTTGAGAATATTTCATGGAAATTTTGTTTGTAGCGAAACTTTCTTGGTTATTCCAGAAAATTTGGTTTTTCGGAAAAGACAAAGCCCTCCGGTGAAAATAGGGTACTACATTTTTTGTTATCCGAAGGGGGGGGCGGACCCTCCCCCTTACTCAAATTTTCAAAAAAGCCTGATCTCGGAGCTGCGTGTACCTAATTAAGCGAAATTTTGTATGCCACCTTACGGTACCCCAAAAACATGGAATTGGTAAAAAATTTTGGGGTAAAATAATCTGGGGGGACGCCCCATCCCAAAACCCTCCCGAACGGAGATGCGTGCACCGATGTAGGCGAAATTTTGTATGCCACCTTATGGTACCCTAAAAACACGGAATTGGTAAAAAATTTTGGGGTCAAATAACTTGGGGGGACGCCCCATCCTAAACCCCACCCGAACGGACATGTGTTGCGATTGCAACAATATGGGTATCAAATGAAAGGTATTGAAGAGTAGAATACGAATTTGGTATACAAATGTTACTCTTAAATTTCGGGGGGTTCCCCACCCACAAAAAAGCCCCAAGAGGATACTTTTACCGATTTGGGCTATATGGGTATCAAATGAAAGGTATTTGAGAGTAGAGTACGAACTTGGCATTTAAATGTTAACCTAAGTGTCGGGGGCCCCCACCCACAAAAACACCACCCAACAGGAAACTTTAACCACTTTGAGCACTATGGGTATCAAATAAGAGGTATTTTAAAGTAGCATACAAAACCAAAACAATAAAAAGCCGTAAAGTTCGGCCGGGCCGAACTTTGGATACCCACCACCTCGGGTATATATGTTAACCACCTTTTATCAAAATCCGGAGAAAATTTCATACCTTATGTCTCATAGCAGTTATATCGAAATATGTTCCGATTTGGACCACATACTAATAAATACAAGACATTGTTCAATTGTGTATAACAAAATATTGGTCTTTTTGGCAGCTACATCTGAAAATAAACCGATCTTAACCATATATGACACAGATGTCGAAAAGCCTAACATAAGTCACTGTGTCAAATTTCAGTGAAATCGGATGATAAATGCGCCTTTTATGGGGCCAAGACTTTAAATCGGGATATCGGTCTACATGGCAGCTATATCCAAATCTAGACCGATTTGGGCCAAGGTGCAGAAAAATGTCGAAAAGCCTAACACAACGCACTGTCCCAAATCTTGGCGAAATCGGACAATAAATGCGCCTTTTATGGGCCCAAAACCTTAAATCAAGAGATCGGTCTATATGGCAGCTTTATTCAAATCTGGACCGATTTGGGCCAAATTGAAGAAGGACATCGTAGAGCCTAACACAACTCACTGTCCCAAATTTTGGCAAAATCGGACAATAAATTCCCCTTTTATTGTTCCAAAACTTAAAACCAAGAGATCGGTCTATATGGCAGCTATATCCAAATCTGAACCCATCTGTGCCATATTGCAGAAGTATGTTAAGGGGCTTATCTTAACTCACTGTCCCAAATTTTGGCGATATTGGAGTAGAAATGCGCCTTTTGTGGGCCCAAAACCTTAAATCGACAGATCGCTCTATATGGAAGCTATATCCAAATCTGATCCGATCTGTGCCATATTACAGAAGTATGTCAAGTGGCTTAACTGAACTCACTGTCCTAAATTTTGGCGACTTCGGAGTAGAAATTCGCCTTTTATAGGCTTTAAATCTTAAATCGACAGATCGGTCTATATGGAAGCTATATCCAAATCTGATCCGATCAGGGCCAAATTGATGAAAGATATCAAAGGGCCTAAGACAACTCACTGTCTCAAATTTCAGCAAAATCGGATAATAAATGTGGCTTTTATGGGTCAAAGGCCTTAAATCGGCGGATTGGTCTATATGACAGCTATATCCAAATCTGAGCCGATCTGAGCCAAATTGACGAAGGATGTCGAAGAGCCTAACACAACTCACTGTCCCAAATTTCAACAAAATCGGATAACAAATGTGACTTTAATGGGCCTAAGACCCTAAATCGACCCTAAATGGGTGGGTATAATTAATTTTTTGGTGTCTGAGGGCCCTCTCCGCCCTCTAAAACCCCCCAGCAGGAAAAATTAACCGATTGGGGCAATATGGATATCAAATGAAAGCTATTTAAAGGTAGAGTCCAATGCAGATATAAAAATGCATTCCTTGGTGTCTGAGGTGCCTCCCTAGCCCCCAAAACCCCACAACAGGCCATATACACCGATTGAGACGATATGGGTATCAAACGAAAGATATTTGGAATTTGTTATAGGAAGTTGGTCCAAGGTGTCTACGTGGCCTCCCCGAACCCCAAAACCCCCCAAAACGGACATAAATGTCCAACGTCATAAAATGGGTATCGAAGGAAAAGTTTTTGGGAGTTGCCTACGAATCTGGTATGCAAAATAAAGACATAGTCTGGGACTGGTCCACCCACTAAATACCCTTTAATAGGACGTATAGTTCGATCGGGATAATATGTTAATTAAAAAGAAAGGTCTATGACAGTATATTTCGAATTAATGTTGGTATAAGGACTCAAGTATCTGGGTCACGTCCTACCGTTCTTCAGGGTAGTAGGTAGCTACAATAAAAGACTCAAATTATTCTCCCTCCCTCCCCCTTACCCTAATTTTCAGAAACGCCAGATCTCGAAAATAGGCAGTGCGATGCAAATTTTGTGCGCTTCCTTATAGTAACCTAAAATCAAAAATTTGCTATCCAAATTTCGGATGGGGTACCTAGGGGGGCCACCCCCAAAACTTACCAAATATATATATATAGACCAATCACGACAATATGGGACTCAAATGAAAGATATTTAAGATTAGACAACGTATCTGATATCCAATTGTCAGACCCAGTGTTTGGGGGACCATCCCAACCCCTAAATCGGACATATTTACCGATCATGGCAATATGGGACTCAAATGAAAGGTATTTGCGAGTAGAATACGAATGTGATATAAAAATGTGCGAGTAAGTGTGGGGGGCCGCCCTGACCATCGCAATATGGGGGTTAAATAGGAGGTATCTTAGTGTAGAATACGAATATGATACCCAAATGTGGAACCAAATGTTTTGGAGGCCTTACCTTCTCAAAAACACGCCCCAAAGATCACAAATTTACGAGCATAGCAATATGGGGCTGAAATGAAAGGTCTTTGGAAGTACCCCACGAATCTGATATCAATATTGGGGAAAAAGTTTCTGTGAGATCAACTTACCACGAATCTGATATCAATATTCGGGAAAAAGTTTCTGTGGGTCCAACCCACCCCCCAACCAGGTTCAGCCCGGTTCAGCTGGTAATATATAAAGGCCGATCAGTATAGAATAGTTCAGAAATAAAAGGTCTTTGGTAATAGAGTACACTTTTTACCCTCAAAATAAGTAATCACATTTATTTTAGGGGAATTAAGATTAAAAAAAAAATAATAACCAATGTTTTTCATATTTAATCTCTCTTCACTTTTGGGCTTTTAATAAATATTCTAATTAAAATTTACTTCTTTGACCATTATTTACGATAAGGCCCAAGGTAATAGCCCTGCTGCGGCTTCATCTGAAATGCAGACTTAATTTATAAAAATACGAATCAAGTATCCCTGCTTCATTAACAAAAGACCTTAGGGTTAATGCCTAGATTTCTAAATCATTTTACTTTTTTCTACCATCTACTGGAGTATTATCTCTTAGCCTGTTGGCCTTAATTTTCAAACTAAACAGAAATGAAAAGAAAAAAAAAATGGAAACAAAATAAACAAGAGGAAGGGGAAAATGCAAGAAGGCCATGGAAAAGAACAAAAATAAAAACAAGCAAGGACGGGCTAAAGTCGGGCGAAGCCGAAATTTTTGATACCCTACACCACATTGGATTTGCAGATTAAGTCGTGGAATTTGACATTTTTTTAAATTTTAAGATTTTTTAAGAAAATTGATTGATACATGTGTTAGCAAAGGCCTTAAAGAGGACAAGTAAAAGCGCGCTAAGTTTGGTCGGGCCGAATCTTGAGAACCCACCATCATGGGTTCTGCTAAATTTGGTTGAAGGGCATACTTTTATCGGACAAAAATTGCGTCTGAAAAGATTTAAGAAATCGAAATGGCAGATCGGTTTATATGGGAGCTATATTAGGTTATAAATCGAAATTTAGGTAAAATCGTACAAAAATTGCGGCTTGTAAGGAATCAAGAAGTCATATCGATAGATCGGTTTATATGGGAGCTATATCAGCTTATGGACCGATTTAGACTCTACTTAAAACAGTTGTTGAGAATCATAACAAAACACATGCGAAGTTTCAGCCAAATCGGTTTCCAGGGGCTCAAAAAGTCAAATCGGCAGATCGGTTTATATGGGAGCTATATCAGGTTGTGGACCGATTTAAGCCGTACTTAGCACAGTTGTTGGAAGTTAGAAGAGAACATTATGTGCAAAATTTCAGCCATATCGGACAAAAATAAGGCTTCCAGGGGCTCAAGAAGTCAAATCGGTAGATCGGTTTATATGGGAGCTATATTTAAATCTGAAGCGATATCGCTAAATTGCAAACGCCAAGGACCTACATCAGTATTAAGTATCTGTGAGAAATTTCAAGTGGCTAGCTTTACGCATTCGACCTCTATCGTGATTTCGACAAGCAGACGGACGGACATGTAGATCGACTCAGAATGTCGAGACTATCAAGAATATATATACTTTACTAGCTGGACAGGGCCCGCTCCGCTGCGCCTTCTTTAATCCTCCAATATCTATTTAGGGTGGGGACACTTCGCCCTGAATGTGGATATCGTGCTACTGTGGTCTATGTCCGCCTACGACGCTAAACGCCTACGTTCGAATCCTGGCGGAACTTCGGACAAAATTTAAAGCGGTAGTTATCCCCTCTTAATGATGGCGACATTTGTGAGGTACCATACCATGCATGGTCATGTAAAAAATTCTCTCCAAAGAGGTGTAGCATTGCGGCACACCATACGCGATCGGCTACGAAAAGGTCCCCTCGATAAACTCAACTTGAATCGAAAAGCACTCATTGATGTATGAAAAGTTTGCCCCTGCTCGGTTCTGGGTAAATGTTTACCCTACTTCCAAATGCCTTTCTTTTGAGCCCCATATTACAGTATTGGCAAATATTTCGGGTTTAGGGGGTATTTCGGGGGTGGTCACTTGGCCATCAAAGTAAATATAAGATTCGTCTTCTACTTTCAGAAATATTTCGTATGAGTCCCTTTATGGCATGATCGGTAAATAAGTTGTGTTTAAAGGTGGGATGGACCCCAGGGTCTTTGTCCCGAAAATGAATATAAATTTCCACCCCAAATAGCTTTTATGTAATAGGGAGGTATTTTGGGGTGGAGCAGCTCCCCAAACATATGGCTCTATATTGTCGTGATTGGTCTGTATATCCATTTGTCGGGTTTTGGGCTGTCCCCGCGGCACCCGTCCCCAACAATAGAAGCCATGTTTTGTTTTTTGGTGATTGTTAGAGTCGATCTGATTTTGTATGTCAGATTCGAAATCTACTCCCGAATACCTTTCATTTGAGCCCCATATTGGGGGAGTCTTGGGGTTGTGGCGGCCCGATGGGTACTAAGACTCAAATTTTAATATCATATTCGTATTCTACTCTCTAATACCTATCATTTGATACCTATATTGTCTCGATCGGTCCACTTTTGATTTTGGGTTGTGTTTTTGGCATTAAGGGGAGGGTCCGTCCCCCGTCCGAAATCGAAAAATTATATATCCTAAGCTTCAATCCTGACCACCCTACAAAATATGGGAACATTTCGGGAAAATCGGTTCTGTCGTTTTTCAGTCTATACGGAACAAACAAACCGAGTCCCGTATATCCGTGATTGGCTAATGTGCCCATTTTGGGGTTTTTTTTGGGGGGTGGGGTGACGCACTATACTTCGACATAAATTCGTAGACCATATTCATTATCTACTTCCGCATACTTTTCATTTGATACCCATATTATCCTTATCGGTGCACTTTTGATTTTGGGTGGTGTTTTTAGGGTAACAGGGGAGGATCCGCCCCCTTCCGTTATCAACAACTTATAAAGCCTATTTCTACTTCCTGACCATATTCGTAATCTACTCCCGAATACCCTACATTTGAGTCCCATTTTGTCATGATCGTAAAGTAACCCTATTTTAGGGGTTTTTGGGACTGGGGCGGCCCCCAGGTTCTTGGACCCATTTTTTTTTATAAAATTCGTATTCTACTCTTGAATACCTTTCATTTGAATCCCATATCCCGATCGGTCCACTTTTATTTTTGGGTAGTGCTTTTGGGGTAAGGGGGAGGGTCCGCCCTCTCCCGATATCAAAAAATTATACAGCCTAAAATTAAAATTACTACCCCAAAGCTGGGCGGTAAATGTTTGATTGCCACCGTGAAAGGTCGGAGCCCACAGTGGAAATGGCAGAGGATCCATTCCACTTAGAAACGAAACTTTGTAGTGACAGAATTACCACTGCTATAAGAATTTTCCGATTTTTCTGGCAGGACTCGTATTAAAGATTTCGGCGTCATAGGCGTACTTGCTAATCTTATACCGCTTAAGTTACTCTAAATATGTATCAAAGAATTCTTTGGGTTAGGTGTACAATATTAGGCCCTCACCAAATGAAACGACTTTTTATACCCACCACCATAGGATGGGGGTATACTAAGCTAGTCATTCCGTTTGTCCTTCAAATAGTCGTCTAAGACCCCAAAAAGTACATACATTCTTGATCGTCTCGACATTATGATTCGATCTAGCCATGTCCGTCTGTTAAAATCATTATCCATAGTGTTCTGTTATGACTTAAAAAAATTGTGCTAAGTACGGCTCAAATCGGTTTATAATCTGATATACAATAGCTCCCATATAAACCGATCTCCCGATTTGGCTTCTGGAGTCCCTGTATGCCGCAATTTTTGTCTGATTTGGCTGAAATTTTGCAAATGGCATTCTGTTATGACTTTTCAACAACTGTGCCGAGTACGGTCCAAATCGGTCTATAACATGATATAGCTCCCATATAAACCGATCTCCCGATTTGACTTCTTGAGCCCTTACAAGCCGAATTTTTTGTCTGATTTGGCTAAAATTTTGCACGTAGTATTCCGTTAAGACTTTTAACACCTGTGCCGAGTACGCTCCAAATCGGTCTATAACCTGATGTAGGTCCTATATAACCGGTCCCTCGTTTATCCTTGTTTGTGTTTTCCTTATTGGCTCAGAAACGACTGAAACAATTTTCTTGAAATTTTCACTGATGGTGCATAATGATCCCGTGGTGAGAATAGGGTACTACATTTTTTGATATCTGAAGGGGGAGCGGACCCTCCCCCTTACACAAATTTTCAGAAACGCCAGATCTCGGAGATGGGTGGTGCGATTTGAGCGAAATTTTTTGTGCTCTCATATAGTACCCTAAACATTAAAATTTGGTATCCAAATTACGGATGGGGTTCCAAGGGGGCGGGGGGGGCCGCCCCACCGCAAATCCCACCAAATATATATATACACCAATCACGACAATCTGGGACTCAAATGAAAGGTATCTAAGATTAGAAAACGTATCTGATATCCAATTGTCGGGACAAGTATTTGGGGGACCACCCCAACCCCCAAAATCCCCCTAAATTGGACATATTTACCGACCATGGCAATATGGGACTCAAACGAAAGGTATTTGCGAGTAAAATACGAATCTGATATCCAAATTTGGGACAAAGTTTCTGGGGTTCATCCCTTCCACAAAACACCCCCCGAATAGGACTTATTTACTGACCATGGCAATATGGGGATTAAATAAAAGGTTTAAGTGTAGGTTACGAATATGATATCAAGATGTGGGACCAAGTGTTTGAGGGGCGGCCCTTCCCCGAGTACATCTTCAAAGAAGACAAATTTACGACCATAACAATATGGGGCTCAAATGAAAGGTCTTTGAAGGTAAGGCACGAATCTGATATCAATGTTCGGGGAAAAGTGTCTGTGGGGCCACCCCACCCTCATAACACCACCCAAATAGGAAGTATTTGCTGACCATTGCAATATGAGGCTCAAGTAGAAGGTATTTTAGAGTAGAACACGAATCTGAGATATATTTTCAAAGACAAGTCACTGATCAGCCGCCGGTCCAGCTGGTTTTATATAAATTTTTAGCTCAATCCATGGTGGCGGGTTCCCAAGATTCGGCCTCGCCGAACTTAGCACACTTTTCGTTGTTGTTTCACCTTGCTTTCTTTTTAATTTCTTTGCAAACCAAAAGGTTACAAAGTAGTTAGCATTGTTAGGTAAGACATTGGCAGGGGCTTCCCTTTTTTCTGTTTTATTTTTCCTTTTTTTTTTGAAGTTTTCATAGTGTCATTGTTCTCAAACACAGCAGCACCTGGAGGTCATTTGTTTTAAGTTTTTTACTGTAGCTGTTGCTAATGCTTGCTTCCATCGCTTGCATGTCCGTCTGTCATCTCCACCCCCTCCCCCCCCCCACTCATCCATTCATTGCCTGCTTCTGGCTATATGGGTCGTAAGTGTTGCCATGAATTTATTACAAATTATGCTGCCAACAATGCCAAGATAATTTTCTTGAATTCATTAAAAACGTGTCTCGTGGAGGTGGCATGTGGCAATGCAAAAAGGGAATGCCAGTAAAAACTGTATTAGCCTTGGGCCATCTTGACCACCATCAGCATAACGAAGAAAATGCTTTTCGTCTTCTTCTTTAGCTACTTCTGCAATGTATAAGGCTAAGGCTGGCTAAGTTGATAAGGTTCCATGACTGCCAACTAAATTTTCTGCAGGACTCTTATCATCCATGCTATGAACATAATTTTTGAAAATGTTTAAGATAAAAAAAAAAAAAATGTTGCCAAGGTGTAGGTGATGGAGGGAGTATTATATGCAAATTATGCTGTAGTGTCTTTAGCCAAAGTTTAAGGAAACTCGAACAGGGGGTGGCTTATCTTGTGCCTAGACATTAGTTTATGTCCTTGCCTAAAAACATTGCAAGAGCATATTCTTCGTGTTACGCTTCAGTTAACAGGTGAAGCAGGAAAATTGAACCTCTTTCAATCCATTTCTCTTTCTTTGTCTAGCTGCCGGGGGGTAGGAAACAGGCATAAAGAAAAGTTGAAAATTAAGCATAAAGCCGCACACCCTTAAACATAGACAAGGACAAGAATTCAAACACACTTGCCTATAGGCAACATATACAACTTCTGCAAATATTTGACTATCATCAAAAAGGAGTTATACAATGGGTTATAATTTAATTTTTACACACTCCACAGTTGCATGGAGGTAAACTCATTGTGCAAGTAGGCAAGCTGGAAAGGTGACTCAGGGTACTAGAAAAGTAAAAGACCATCATAAGAGCCTTACTCGACTTTCGTCTTGTGATTCGCCTTGCAAAGATAGCCAAGATACAAATAGGCTTGTCAACATGCAGCTGAGGCATTCCTAGCCTCATCATGCAATGCAACCTTACAGGCAGTAGGAATTCGCCAAGCTTGGGGAGGTGTCAGGAGCAAAGGAAATAGAAGAAGATACGTCAGAAACAATTCCTAATGACGGTGAAGTTTGTACCGTTTAGCTAAAAGAGATCAGAAGGAGTCTAATGATTACGAGCTTAACTTTTGGACAACGGGGGCGTCACCCTGCACAGTAGGAAAGAATCGAAAAAAACTAGCAAAAAAAAAAACAAGTAAAAGCGTGCTAAGTTTGGCCGGGCCGAATCTTATAACCCTCCACCATGGATCGTATTTGTCTAGCTCTTGCCACGGTATCTCTTTTTAGGCAAAGGATAAAAGAAAAGAATTGCTATGTTATTGGACCAATATCAAATAACGGTTCATTTCGGACCATAATTGAACTGAATATTGGAGACCATAGTAGAAGTCAATGTGCAAAATTTCAGCCAAATCTAGTAAAAATTGCACACTGTAGGGGCTGAAGAAGTAAAATGGGGAGATTGGTTTATAGGGGAGCTGTATTAGGCTATCCGATTCATGCCATATTCGACATATTCATAAGAAGCCGTTGTACACAATTTCAGCCAAATCGGGTATTACATGCGCCCTTTAGAGGCTCAAGAAATCAAGATCCCATATTGGTTTATGTGGCAGCTATGTGAGGTTATGGACCGATTTGAACCATTCTTAATACAGTTATTGGAAGTCACAACAAAACACCTTGTGCAAACTTTCAGCCAAATCGGATAATAATTGCGTCCTCTAGTGATTCAAGAAGTCAAGACCCCAGATCGGTTTATATGGCAGCTATGTGAGGTTATGGACCGATTTGAACCATTCTTAATACAGTTGTTGGAAGTCACAACAAAACACCTTGTGCAAACTTTCAGCCAAATCGGTAAATAATTGCGTCCTCTAGTGGCTCAAGAAGTCAAGATCCCAGATCGGTTTATATGGCAGCTATATCAGGTTATAGACAGATTTGAACTATTCTTAACACAGTTGTTGGAAGTCACAACACCTTGTTCAAAGTTTCAGCCAAATCGGATAGGAATTGCGTCCTCTAGTGGCTCAAGAAGTCAAGACCCCAGATCGGTTTATATGGCATCTATATCAGGTTATGGACCGATTTGAACCATTTTTAATTCAGTTTTTGGAAGTCATAACAAAACACCTTGTGCAAAATTTCAGCCAAATCGGATAATAATTGCGTCCTCTAGTGGTTCAAGAAGTCAGAACCCCAGTTAGGTTTTTATGACAGCTATATCAGTTAATGGACCGATTTCAACCATACTCAGCACAGTTATTGGAAGTCGTAATAAAACACATCATGCTAAATTTCAGCCAAATCGGATAAGAGTTGTGCCCTATATCGGCTCAAGAAGTCGAGATCCCAGATCGGTTTATATGGCAGCTATATCAAAACGTGGACCGATATAGCCCATTTAAAAACCCAACCGACCTACGCTAATAGAAAGTATTTGTGCAAAATTTTAAGCCGCTAGCTTTATTCCTTCGAAAGTTAGCGTGCTTTCGACAGACAGACGGACGGACAGACGGACGGACATGGCTAGTTCGACTTAAAATGTCTTCACGATCAAGAATATATATACTTTAAGGGGTCTTAGACGCATATTTCGAGGTGTTACAAACAGAATGACGAAATTAGAATACCTCCATCCTATGGTGGAGGGTATAGTAATCCGCGTAAGAACTGGTAGAGATATTTTTATACCTACCACCGAAGGATGGAGGTATATTCATTCTGTCATTCTGTTTGCGACACATCGAAATATCCATTTCCGACCCTATGAAGTATATATATTCTTGATCAGCGTAAAAATCTAAGACGATCTAGACATGTCCGTCCGTCTGTCTGTTGAAATCATGCTACAGTCTTTAAAAATAGATTTTGTCCATAAGCAGGTTAAGTTCGAAGATGGGCTATATCGGACTATATCTTGATATAGCACCCATATAGACCGATCCGCCGATTTAGGGTCTTAGACTAATAAAAACTACATTTATTAGCCGATTTTACTGACTTTTGGGACAGTGAATTGTATTAGGTCCTTCGACATCTTTCTGCAATTTGGCTTTGATTGGATCAGATTTGGATATAGCTGCCATATAGACTGATCCCTCGATTTTGGGTCTTAGGCTAATAAAAACCACATTTAATATCCGATTTTACTTACATTTGGGACAGTGACTTGTGTTAGGTCCTTCGACATTCTTCCCCAATTTGGCCCAGATCGGTCCAGATTTGGATATAGCTGTCATATAGAACGATCCTCCAAATTA